>NW_021823043.1:2442567-2685067 GCF_901001165.1 Salmo trutta
CTGTCAGGATTTATTGGAAGTGTGAGAACAAATGAATAGGGAAAACTACAGTCAACAAGGTAAATGACTGGCTACGGGAAATCAGCCTCCACACGCCAAAACACACAGTAATACTTATCACACCTCATATAGGGAGAAGGTTTGTTAATGATTCCCTGGTGGTTATATTATATTCTGTTTTAGAAACTGGGTGACTCGAGCTCTGAATGCTGATTAGCTGACAGCCGTGGTATATCAGACCGTATACCATGGCTATGACAAAACATTTATTTTTACTGCTCTAATTACGTTGGTAACCAGTTTACAACAGAAATAAGTGACCTCGGGGTTTGTGATATATGGCCAATATACCACGGCTAAGGGCTGTGCGTCGTGCTTAAGAACAGCCCTGAGCCGTGGTATAATGGCCATATACCACACCCCTCGTGCCTTATTGCTTAAATATATCAGGTACAGTATTTAACTACAGTTACACAAATGTGAAACGGAATAGATGAAACGCTTTTACCGACTCACTCCTCAGAGACCGGCTGTACAGGTCATTATTAACCATTACTCCAAGCTTCTGATTGGCTCTAACAGTGAGGTCCCACCCTCAGAGACCGGCTGTACAGGTCATTATTAACCATTACTCCAAGCTTCTGATTGGCTCTTACAGTGAGGCCCCACCCTCAGAGATCGGCTGTACAGGTCATTATTAACCATTACTCCCAGCTTCTGATTGGCTCTAACAGTGAGGCCCTACCCTCAGAGACCGGCTGTACAGGTCATTATTAATCATTACTCCCAGCTTCTGATTGGCTCTAACAGTGAGGCCCCACCCTCAGAGACCGGCTGTACAGGTCATTATTAACCATTACTCCAAGCTTCTGATTGGCTCTAACAGTGAGGCCCTACCCTCAGAGACCGGCTGTACAGGTCATTATTAATCATTACTCCCAGCTTCTGATTGGCTCTTACAGTGAGGCCCCACCCTCAGAGACCGGCTGTACAGGTCATTATTAACCATTACTCCAAGCTTCTGATTGGCTCTAACAGTGAGGCCCTACCCTCAGAGACCGGCTGTACAGGTCATTATTAATCATTACTCCCAGCTTCTGATTGGCTCTAACAGTGAGGCCCCACCCTCAGAGACCGGCTGTACAGGTCATTATTAACCATTACTCCCAGCTTCTGATTGGCTCTAACAGTGAGGCCCCACTCCAAGTTGGATATTTGGGTTGAAAATGTGAATTTGACTCTTCACACCCTTTCTCTGTCTCCCTTCTTACCCAGATCTGTCACAGTCAAATTCAAATTCCAACAGTTGAATAGAACTACGTAGCTAGCTACCGTAGATCCATCAGACACTGATGAAACCCCTGGTACTGCGGTTCTCTTTAATCTGCTTCTCTTTGAACCTCTGACGGAACAGTAGAGCAAAGTGAAGTGTTCACATGCAGCTGAAAAGGTGTTTAAATGGACGCTGTGACGGGAGGCTCTGTTGTAAGGCTCTGTGAACTGAACTAATTTAACGCTATTGTGCCGACCCAAACACGCTGCTCTGATATCTTCTCTTCAAAATGTCCTTTCAGCACAGTTACAGAAACTACTAAAGAAGAACATAGGCAAATTACAGTTGGCCCATAACAGAGCACGTCTGGCCCTTCAAAGTAGAGGAGAGATAACATTAGCAACATGCATGTCAGTCTCTCCTGGCTCAAAGTAGAGGAGAGATAACATTAGCAACATGCATGTCAGTCTCTCCTGACTCAAAGTAGAGGAGAGATAACATTAGCAACATGCATGTCAGTCTCTCCTGGCTCAAAGTAGAGGAGAGATAACATTAGCAACATGCATGTCAGTCTCTCCTGGCTCAAAGTAGAGGAGAGATAACATTAGCAACATGCATGTCAGTCTCTCCTGGCTCAAAGTAGAGGAGAGATAACATTACCAACATGCATGTCAGTCTCTCCTGGCTCAAAGTAGAGGAGAGATAACATTAGCAACATGCATGTCAGTCTCTCCTGGCTCAAAGTAGAGGAGAGATAACATTAGCAACATGCATGTCAGTCTCTCCTGGCTCAAAGTAGAGGAGAGATAACATTAGCAACATGCATGTCAGTCTCTCCTGGCTCAAAGTAGAGGAGAGATAACATTAGCAACATGCATGTCAGTCTCTCCTGACTCAAAGTAGAGGAGAGATAACATTACCAACATGCATGTCAGTCTCTCCTGACTCAAAGTAGAGGAGAGATAACATTACCAACATGCATGTCAGTCTCTCCTGGCTCAAAGTAGAGGAGAGATAACATTAGCAACATGCATGTCAGTCTCTCCTGGCTCAAAGTAGAGGAGAGATAACATTAGCAACATGCATGTCAGTCTCTCCTGGCTCAAAGTAGAGGAGAGATAACATTAGCAACATGCATGTCAGTCTCTCCTGACTCAAAGTAGAGGAGAGATAACATTAGCAACATGCATGCCAGTCTCTCCTGGCTCAAAGTAGAGGAGAGATAACATTAGCAACATGCATGTCAGTCTCTCCTGGCTCAAAGTAGAGGAGAGATAACATTAGCAACATGCATGTCAGTCTCTCCTGGCTCAAAGTAGAGGAGAGATAACATTAGCAACATGCATGTCAGTCTCTCCTGGCTCAAAGTAGAGGAGAGATAACATTAGCAACATGCATGTCAGTCTCTCCTGGCTCAAAGTAGAGGAGAGATAACATTAGCAACATGCATGTCAGTCTCTCCTGGCTCAAAGTAGAGGAGAGATAACATTAGCAACATGCATGTCAGTCTCTCCTGACTCAAAGTAGAGGAGAGATAACATTAGCAACATGCATGTCAGTCTCTCCTGACTCAAAGTAGAGGAGAGATAACATTAGCAACATGCATGTCAGTCTCTCCTGGCTCAAAGTAGAGGAGAGATAACATTACCAACATGCATGTCAGTCTCTCCTGGCTCAAAGTAGAGGAGAGATTGACTGAATCACTACGGGTCTTTGTGAGAGGTATTGACATATTGAAAGTAGCGAACTGTCTGTTCAATCGGTTAACACACAGCTCAGATACCCATAAATACCCCACAAGACCAGCGGTCTCTTCATGGTCACTAAGTCCAGAACAGAGCCTGGGAGATGCACAGTACTATATAGAGCCATGACTACATGGGACTCTCTGCCACCTCAGGTAACTCAAACTAGCAATGAAAACAGATTTAAAAAACAGATAAAAGAACACCTCGCGGCACAACGCAGACTGTGAAGAGACACAAACACACACACACACACACACATTATTCTTAGTAATATAATGTAAAATTGTAATGTAATAATGGAGCAACGTAAATGTGTATGATGCACAATGTTTTTGTATAATGTAATGTTATATTTCAGTTTGGACCCCAGGAAGAGTAGCTGCTGCCTTGGCAACAGCTAATGGGGATCCTAATATAATATGAACTATGGTGGCTTCGTGACCTGGACAGCGCAGAGTTCAGCTCGGCTTGACTCAGTAGTGTGAAAAGGGCATGAAAGAACTGATGAGGACACAGACGAAGCCCACGCCAAGGAGAGTATTACTATTCTCTCTCTGTCATTGCTAGATGGCTCAACAGTTCTTTTTCAGTCTTCTACCCGGTAACCCTCAGACTGTCGTAGAGAGTGACAGCCTGGTTGTCTTCCTGTGTCCAGGGTTAGGATCCATGGGTTCCATAATGAGGGCACTCTGAAGACTTGAATGTGGCTGAGCCAATTAGGATAGACTTGTTCTGTGAGCTGAACTCTGAACTGGAGAGCATCCGAAATGACCACCGAGAAGGCCAAAGAGTTAGTGTTGCTGGGTTACTTTCTATAAGCAACGGGAGACAGAGATGAATCACATTGAGTACACATTACATCTATAAATTCAATTGATTTGTTTTGTTTCCAGCCGATGTCATCCGTTATAATTGGGTCGTTCCACAAAATGGGTGCCTTTTATGTCCCTTTCATATTTTCAGTAGAAGTTGTGCACCATATTGAATTTTAAAAGCCTGTAATATAAAATGAAGTGCCCTTTAATATAGACCACATGGAGAATTCAATAAATCTGGGCTTGCTAAAGTGCTAAAATTCATCATTATGACATGTCCCTTCGTCAACCCTGTCACTTCTGAAGATTCTGACTTATTTCATGTAGTGATTCATTTACATCTGTCCCTCATTTTAAGGAGATCCTGTCACGTGAACTAAACTCTCATTTTAATATGCTGAAGGTATTTATTTTGAAATATTTCTTTTCAAAGGAGACATTGAACATCTAATAGTCAAATCACAGTGTAAAATCAGCTGAGCTGCTTCTGCTCCTTTTGGCCATTTTCTGGAGTTTTGTGGTGGGAAACTGAGAGGGTCGAGCAAAACACGTCAACCATGTTACCCATAGGTAGACAGGCTAGAAATTGCATTAACTTGCCCCTCCCTTGCTGTTGCACACAACAAGCTTCAATTCCCCCTGTCACAAGGGGATTTATGGCTGATTTAAGAAGAAATCATCAACCCTGTTACGGTCAACCCTGTTACGGTCAACCCTGTTACGGTCAACCCTGTTACGGTCAACACTGTTACGGTCAACCCTGTTACGGTCAACCCTGTTACGGTCAACCCTGTTAAGGTCAACCCTGTTACGGTCAACCCTGTTAAGGTCAACCCTGTTACGGTCAACCCTGTTACGGTCAACCCTGTTACGGTCAACCCTATTAAGGTCAACCCTGTTACGGTCAACCCTGTTAAGGTCAACCCTGTTACGGTCAACCCTGTTACGGTCAACCCTGTTACGGTCAACCCTATTACTTTATTTGGCACCTAATAGGCAGTTACTGTAGGATTTTTTTGCAATGTAACCTCTTGAGATGGCAGAACGTTGTTTTTGTTGTTGTCTCTAATACTGAGTTAATGACAGATTAGGACCAGCTAATGACTATAACAATATTCTATTAATTACTCCTTCATCGTCACGGCCCATAATTATCATCCAATTAATGGATCGTTAAGAGGTTTTTTTATGAAGAAAGGGAACATTTATCATTGTTGTTTGTACAGCTGAAGGACAACTAGAAATGCAACGTTAATACACATGTATTATACAAGGTTGGCTGATGAGCTAACGATGAACTAAAGTAGCGTCACCTATAAGAGAAGGACGTATGAGGAGAAGGACAGAAGAGAGGAGGATTCACCGTGGAGACAGTAATCTGTTGGATATGCCCTCTGTCATTCCCTCTGTCATTCAGGCCAGCCTTGTTCAGTAGTAAAGGTACGTACCTGCTGATTATAGCCTCTTCTATCATTGTGATGAAAGAAAAACAACACAGAACACAGTTATGACTGCTGCATGGTGTTGGTGTATGAGCCATGTTGTTCAGACAACCACAGTGTTTAAACCAGCTTTACACCACCACATCTGGTTCATCATACAACAATCCCTCACTGGTCAAGCTAGAAATCGTCCTCTTAGTGGTTGAATATTGATCGTTTTTGTCTTGTTTTATTTTGTTAGTGTATGTTTGTTAGTCATGTTCTTTTATTCGATCACAGCGTCTGTGTTTTTGTTCCTAAGTTCACAGAGCCCTTGAAGGCGGTTGAGATGGAATCCAACATTCACTCCGAAAGGCACACTGCTGTGAAATGACTGAGTCTGTCCCAAATGGCAACCTTTCCCTATATAGTGCACTAGGTTTAACCCTTTGGGACAAAGCCTGTAACACCATAGTCTATTGAATACAGAGAAAAAGATCACTCACTCTCTGCCAGCTTGATTCACAGACCATAGAAGACAATCCAATAAAGAGTTGCTATTTTAGCATGAAAACGGGAGTCAGTGGGAGTTCAAGCAGAGCTTAAGCAGCTGAGAAACCATAGAAGAAGAAGCAAGCAGCTCACCATGTTTAATGAGGTATATCAAATATTAATATTCCCCAGCATAGCGGTAGGAGTTAACACTTAGGATAATTGGAACAGAATACCTATAGAAGTGCTGGGGTTGGGGAGAACAACAAAAATGTAACTACTGCACAGGGAGGCTTGAACAACATGAGCGAGAGGAGAGGGAGATAGAGAAGGAGGGAGGGGGAGAGAGAGAGACAGAGAGAGAGCGAAAGAAAGAGAGAGAGAGAGAGAGAGAGCGAGAGAAAGAGAGAGAGAAGACAGAGGGAGAGAGAGAGACAGAGAGAAAGAGAGACAGAGAGAGAAGACAGAGGGAGAGAGAGAGACAGAGAGAAAGAGAGACAGAGAGAGAAGACAGAGGGAGAGAGAGAGAGAGAGAAAGGACAAAAGTGAGTGTATGTTGTATCTGTAGATGTATACAGCAGTTAGAGTATTCAGATTGACAGGTGTAGACTCTTAGCTGTATAGTGTTATAGTCAGGTATAGACTCTTAGCTGTATAGTGTTATGGTCAGGTATAGACTCTTAGCTGTATAGTGTTATGGTCAGGTATAGACTCTTAGCTTAGTGTTATGGTCAGGTATAGACTCTTAGCTGTATAGTGTTATGGTCAGGTATAGACTCTTAGCTGTATAGTGTTATGGTCAGGTATAGACTCTTAGCTGTATAGTGTTATGGTCAGGTATAGACTCTTAGCTGTATAGTGTTATGGTCAGGTATAGACTCTTAGCTGTATAGTGTTATGGTCAGGTATAGGACTCTTAGCTGTATAGTGTTATGGTCAGGTATAGACTCTTAGCTGTATAGTGTTATGGTCAGGTATAGACTCTTAGCTGTATAGTGTATGGTCAGGTATAGACTCTTAGCTGTATAGTGTTATGGTCAGGTATAGACTCTTAGCTGTATAGTGTTATGGTCAGGTATAGACTCTTAGCTGTATAGTGTTATGGTCAGGTATAGACTTCTTAGCTGTATAGTGTTATGGTCAGGTATAGACTCTTAGCTGTATAGTGTTATGGTCAGGTATAGACTCTTAGCTGTATAGTGTTATGGTCAGGTATAGACTCTTAGCTGTATAGTGTTATGGTCAGGTATAGACTCTTAGCTGTATAGTGTTATGGTCAGGTATAGACTCTTAGCTGTATAGTGTTATGGTCAGGTATAGACTCTTAGCTGTATAGTGTTATGGTCAGGTATAGACTCTTAGCTGTATAGTGTTATGGTCAGGTATAGACTCTTAGCTGTATAGTGTTATGGTCAGGTATAGACTCTTAGCTGTATAGTGTTATGGTCAGGTATAGACTCTTAGCTGTATAGTGTTATGGTCAGGTATAGACTCTTAGCTGTATAGTGTTATGGTCAGGTATAGACTCTTAGCTGTATAGTGTTATGGTCAGGTATAGACTCTTAGCTGTATAGTGTTATGGTCAGGTATAGACTCTTAGCTGTATAGTGTTATGGTCAGGTATAGACTCTTAGCTGTATAGTGTTATGGTCAGGTATAGACTCTTAGCTGTATAGTATTATGGTCGGTATAGACTCTTAGCTGTATAGTGTTATAGTCAGGTATAGACTCTTAGCTGTATAGTGTTATGGTCAGGTATAGACTCTTAGCTGTATAGTGTTATGGTCAGGTATAGACTCTTAGCTGTATAGTGTTATGGTCAGGTATAGACTCTTAGCTGTATGTGTTTATGGTCAGGTATAGACTCTTAGCTGTATAGTGGTTATGGTCAGGTATAGACTCTTAGCTGTATAGTGTTATGGTCAGGTATAGACTCTTAGCTGTATAGTGTTATGGTCAGGTATAGACTCTTAGCTGTATAGTGTTATGGTCAGGTATAGACTCTTAGCTGTATACGCTACATGTACTTGACACATCCTAACACACTTGTCACTTCAACATAACCATTAATGTGTATAACAAATAAAATACCCTTTTTTTGTGCAAAATATGCTTTTTAAATTGATATCAGAACATGTAAAAGCACCCACATCTGTGTTTTCTCATGTCAGAGACATCTGCTGTTACTTCACCCTGTGATGGGATGGGAGAGTAGGGGTTGGCAGCGATTAGTCTTGCCTGTCTTAAACATGAGCCCTGGGAGTAGCAGCATGTTGAGTAGTTCTGTCTCATCATGAAAGGGGCTTTCAGGCTCACATCCGTATTAACAGTGACAGGGATTTAGATTTTTTGGGGGGGGGAGTGGTACAATCGTCGACATTACTCATTTTATCCTCTTAAAAAGGCTTGTGGCTAAGCTTCTAACCTTATTGTTTAAACAATGATGTCCTCTCGCTGATGTCCTCTCGCTGAAAAATAAGTAGATTACTGAAAGATGGGTTTTCAAAGGTGTGCTGAAGATATGTGTTGTAATTTTTGACAGACAACACAGAAATTATTCCGACCGGAATCATAAAAGGGTAAAATTAGGTTACTAACCAAGTGGTAGGTCCCACCCCTCTGATGTTCTGTAAATCAGATGTCTTGTCCCACCCCTCTGATGTTCTGTAAATCAGATGTCTTGTCCCACCCCTCTGATGTTCTGTAAATCAGATGTCTTGTCTGTAAATCCACCCCTCTGATGTTCTGTAAATCAGATGTCTTGTCCCACCCCTCTGATGTTCTGTAAATCAGATGTCTTGTCCCACCCCTCTGATGTTCTGTAAATCAGATGTCTTGTCCCACCCCTCTGATGTTCTGTAAATCAGATGTCTTGTCCCACCCCTCTGATGTTCTGTAAATCAGATGTCTTGTCCCACCCCTCTGATGTTCTGTAAATCAGATGTCTTGTCCCACCCCTCTGATGTTCTGTAAATCAGATGTCTTGTCCCACCCCTCTGATGTTCTGTAAATCAGATGTCTTGTCCCACCCCTCTGATGTTCTGTAAATCAGATGTCTTGTCCCACCCCTCTGATGTTCTGTAAATCAGATGTCTTGTCCCACCCCTCTGATGTTCTGTAAATCAGATGTCTTGTCCCACCCCTCTGATGTTCTGTAAATCAGATGTCTTGTCCCACCCCTCTGATGTTCTGTAAATCAGATGTCTTGTCCCACCCCTCTGATGTTCTGCAAATCAGATGTCTTGTCCCACCCCTCTGATGTTCTGTAAATCAGATGTCTTGTCCCACCCCTCTGATGTTCTGTAAATCAGATGTCTTGTCCCACCCCTCTGATGTTCTGTAAATCAGATGTCTTGTCCCACGCCTCTGATGTTCTGTAAATCAGATGTCTTGTCCCACCCCTCTGATGTTCTGTAAATCAGATGTCTTGTCCCAACCCTCTGATGTTCTGTAAATCAGATGTCTTGTCCCACCCCTCTGATGTTCTGTAAATCAGGTGTCTTGTCCCACCCCTCTGATGTTCTGTAAATCAGATGTCTTGTCCCACCCCTCTGATGTTCTGTAAATCAGATGTCTTGTCCCACCCCTCTGATGTTCTGTAAATCAGGTGTCTTGTCCCACCCCTCTGATGTTGTCACGTTCTGACCTGTAAAGGTGTTATTTGTTAGTGTTTAGTTTGGTCAGGACGTGGCAGGGGTATTTGTTTTATGTGGTTCAGGGTGGTTGTGTGTATGTGTCCATGTCGAGAGGGGTATTTGATTTATTAGTCCAGGGTTTTGGTTATTGTTCTATGTTAGTTAATTTCTATGTTCTGTCTAGTCATTTTTATTTCTATGTTTAGTTAATTGGTGTTGGGGCCTTCAGTTGGAGGCAGTTGTCTATCGTTGCCTCTGATTGAAGGTCCTATAATTAGGGGTGTGTTTGTATTGGGGATTGTGGGTAGTTGTATTCTGTTTTGTGCTTGTCACATGACAGAACTGTTAGTGTCGTTTCTGTTAATTGTATACGTGTTTATTTTGTTTCTCCTTCTTATATATTAAAAAAAGAAGATGAGTATACACTTCCCTGTTGCGTCTTGGTCCTCCACATACGACAATCGTTACAGATGTTCTGTAAATCAGATGTCTTGTCCCGCCCCTCTGATGTTCTGTAAATCAGATATCTTGATAAAATAAACCATACTATAACATTAAACCACCACACTATGATATTAAACCACCACACTATGATATTAAACCACCACACTATGATATTAAACCACCACACTATGATATTAAACCACCACACTACAGACTATGATATTAAACCACCACACTATGATATTAAACCACCACACTATGATATTAAACCACCACACTATGATATTAAACCTCCACACCATGATATTAAACCACCACACTACAGACTATGATATTAAACCACCACACTATGATATTAAACCACCACACTATAATATTAAACCACCACACTATGATATTAAACCACCACACTATGATATTAAACCACCACACTATGATATTAAACCACCACACTATGATATTAAACCACCACACTATAATATTAAACCACCACACTATAATATTAAACCACCACACTATGATATTAAACCACCACACTATGATATTAAACCACCACACTATGATATTAAACCACCACACTATAATATTAAACCACCACACTATAATATTAAACCACCACACTATAATATTAAACCACCACACTATGATATTAAACCACCACACAACAGACTATGATATTAGACCACCACACTATGATATTAAACCACCACACTATGATATTAAACCACCACACTATAATATTAAACCACCACACTATGATATTAAACCACCACACTATGATATTAAACCACCACACTATAATATTAAACCTCCACACTATGATATTAAACCACCACACTATAATATTAAACCACCACACTATAATATTAGACCACCACACTATAATATTAAACCCCCACACTATGATATTAAACCACCACACTATGATATTAAACCACCACACTATAATATTAAACCACCACACTATAATATTAGACCACCACACTATAATATTAAACCACCACACTATGATATTAAACCTCCACACTATGATATTAAACCACCACACTACAGACTATGACATTAAACCACCACACTATGATATTAAACCACCACACTATGATATTAAACCACCACACTATAATATTAAACCACCACACTATGATATTAAACCACCACACTATGATATTAAACCATCACACTATGATGTTAAACCACCACACTATGATATTAAACCACCACACTATAATATTAAACCACCACACTATAATATTAAACCACCACACTATGATATTAAACCACCACACTATGATATTAAACCACCACACTATAATATTAAACCACCACACTATAATATTAAACCACCACACTACAGACTATGACATTAAACCACCACACTATGATATTAAACCACCACACTATGATATTAAACCACCACACTATGATATTAGACCACCACACTATGATATTAAACCACCACACTATGATATTAAACCACCACACTATGATATTAAACCACCACACTATGATATTAAACCACCACACTATGATATTAAACCACCACACTATGATATTAAACCACCACACTATGATATTAAACCACCACACTATAATATTAAACCACCACACTATGATATTAAACCACCACACTATGATATTAAACCACCACACTATAATATTAAACCACCACACTATGATATTAAACCACCACACTATGATATTAGACCACCACACTATAATATTAAACCACCACACTATAATATTAAACCACCACACTATGATATTAGACCACCACACTATGATATTAAACCACCACACTATGATATTAAACCACCACACTATGATATTAAACCACCACACTATGATATTAAACCACCACACTATAATATTAAACCACCACACTACAGACTATGATATTAAACCACCACACTATGATATTAAACCACCACACTATGATATTAAACCACCACACTATGATATTAAACCACCACACTATAATATTAAACCACCACACTATGATATTAAACCACCACACTATAATATTAAACCACCACACTATGATATTAAACCACCACACTATAATATTAAACCACCACACTATGATATTAAACCACCACACTATGATATTAAACCACCACACTATGATATTAAACCACCACACTATGATATTAAACCACCACACTATAATATTAAACCACCACACTATGATATTAAACCACCACACTATAATATTAAACCACCACACTATAATATTAAACCACCACACTATGATATTAAACCTCCACACTATGATATTAAACCACCACACTACAGACTATGACATTAAACCACCACACTATGATATTAAACCACCACACTATGATATTAAACCACCACACTATAATATTAAACCACCACACTATGATATTAAACCACCACACTATGATATTAAACCACCACACTATGATGTTAAACCACCACACTATGATATTAAACCACCACACTATAATATTAAACCACCACACTATAATATTAAACCACCACACTATGATATTAAACCACCACACTATGATATTAGACCACCACACTATGATATTAAACCACCACACTATGATATTAAACCACCACACTATAATATTAAACCACCACACTATAATATTAAACCACCACACTACAGACTATGACATTAAACCACCACACTATGATATTAAACCACCACACTATGATATTAGACCACCACACTATGATATTAGACCACCACACTATGATATTAAACCACCACACTATGATATTAAACCACCACACTATGATATTAAACCACCACACTATGATATTAAACCACCACACTATGATATTAAACCACCACACTATGATATTAAACCACCACACTATAATATTAAACCACCACACTATGATATTAGACCACCACACTATAATATTAAACCACCACACTATAATATTAAACCACCACACTATGATATTAGACCACCACACTATGATATTAAACCACCACACTATGATATTAAACCACCACACTATGATATTAAACCACCACACTATAATATTAAACCACCACACTACAGACTATGATATTAAACCACCACACTATGATATTAAACCACCACACTATGATATTAAACCACCACACTATAATATTAAACCACCACACTATGATATTAAACCACCACACTATAATATTAAACCACCACACTATGATATTAAACCACCACACTATGATATTAAACCATCACACTATAATATTAAACCACCACACTATGATATTAAACCACCACACTATGATATTAAACCACCACACTATAATATTAAACCACCACACTATGATATTAAACCACCACACTATGATATTAAACCACCACACTATGATATTAAACCACCACACTATGATATTAAACCACCACACTATGATATTAAACCACCACACTATGATATTAAACCACCACACTATAATATTAAACCACCACACTATGATATTAAACCACCACACTATGATATTAACCCACCACACTATGATATTAAACCACCACACTATAATATTAAACCACCACACTATGATATTAAACCACCACACTATGATATTAAACCACCACACTATGATATTAAACCACCACACTATAATATTAAACCACCAACTTACAGACTATGATGTTAAACCACCCAACTTACAGACTATGATATTAAATCACCACACTACAGACTATGATGTTAAACCACCAACTTACAGACTATGATATTTAACCACCCGACTTACAGACTATGATATGACAGCAGGTTACAGTTGTTATCTCCTGGTTCATCTCGTGTAATGTTCTGTTGTGTCTCTCTGGCTGTGTGTTCCTTTTGAAGTGCCAGTAATCTGCTTCACATTGATCTGGCAGAGTCTGAGTTTCACATCTGTTGTCTTTTCTTTCTTATTGACCCTCGTTCTAATTTCTGCCCTGGTTATTCCAACTCTGTGTCTTAAAGCTAGAGGTGACTCTCCACACGTTTCTGGAGTCAATGATAACAATCAATCAAATAATCTATATATGTGGTTTGGAAATGTTGACACTTTATTAACACACTAGGAAAATAACTAATGAAATGGGTCCTGTCCTTAACACGTTTTCTTATTGACCATATTGAGCGGAGAGTATTACCGTCTTTTATCCATCGTTCTCTAGCCAATATTTCTGAATATTAAAATGGCTTATTTCAGAACACTTCACTAACAAAGAGTCATTCACTCTGATAATAGATTTTATTGGCAAGAGGATTGTCATCGAACAATAGGCTACTCTCCATCCACGAGATCATCTCAAAACACAGGAAGATGATGCGTTGCTTTTCTCTACACCGCTATGGAAGAGAACAGAGTGGCACAGATGGGCCATTCCTTCAGCAATCCCCTTGACACGCTGAACAATGATGAAGTAAAATGAAAACAAAAGTCAAGTCCCACTCAGAGTGATTGATCTGGGCCTGTTCCTTTTTCTCTCCGGCTTTGTGAGAAGCTCTAGCGCTAGGCGGAGCGGTGGTGCTGCTGCCATTTCACCGATGCCTTCACCTGGGACACTTAGGCACACAAGCTGTGTTCAAGTGCCAGACAAACTGACACAGTGGCGCTGTGTGAGTCTGACAGTGGCACCAGTCAAAGATTCCATTCACTTCACAGGGAGCTTGCCAAAAATGGAACCGGTACTTTTTAAAAATGACCCCATTATGTGTAGTTTTAGTTACAGCAGTTGAGTGAGCCAATCTCACAACTGGTGTGACATCTGACCTGTGACCACCCTTGGCATAGAGAATCTTTTTGACTCTGGGTTGTGGATGATGCATACAACAGCACCTGAACCTAAAACAGATAAATAATTGAACATGCATGATGCAACAGAGGGACACAATCATATCTGAAGAAATCTGTAAAATATGTATCTGAGGAGTGATTCACTGTGAGCCATAGTTCAACAACCAAAAGAGAAAACACTAAAGAATATCAATATCACGGTGTTAGGCTAAAGTAGATTATCTGACAGGATGACAAAGAGCTGTACGCACAGCTATCGATTAAACTAATTAACGTAATACAAAAGGCTGCTCTCTAAATATCAGCTGAAAGAGTCAATACAGACTAACTAAATCCATGTTAGCTGTTACATTTGTCTTCCATCACCTTGCTGTTAAAAACAATATATTTTATCATATATGAATCATTTCATGTACTGTATGTCTTACTATATGGCCACATTCGATAAAACAGTTTCTTATTTGTAGGGTAAAACAATACTTTTATACATAAGTATTGTACCTAAATACAAATCCTATAACCACCTCATCTGCACACCCTAACCATTATCAACATGTTGTTCACACCAGTACACGGCTGTGGACTAACACTGGACACCAGTATATGGCTGTGGACTAACACTAGACACCAGTACACGGCTGTGGACTAACACTGGACACCAGTACACGGCTGTGGACTAACACTGGACACCAGTACACGGCTGTGGACTAACACTGGACACCAGTACACGGCTGTGGACTAACACTGGACACCAGTACACGGCTGTGGACTAACACTGGACACCAGTGCACGCCTGTGGACTAGCACTGGACACCAGTACACGGCTGTGGACTAACACTGGACACCAGTACACGCCTGTGGACTAACACTGGACACCAGTACACGCCTGTGGACTAACACTGGACACCAGTACATGGCTGTGGACTAACACTGGACACCAGTACACGCCTGTGGACTAACACTGGACACCAGTACACGCCTGTGGACTAACACTGGACACCAGTACACGCCTGTGGACTAACACTGAACACCAGTACACGGCTGTGGACTAACACTGGACACCAGTACACGGCTGTGGACTAACACTGGACACCAGTACACGGCTGTGGACTAACACTGGACACCAGTACACGGCTGTGGACTAACACTGGACACCAGTACACGCCTGTGGACTAACACTGGACACCAGTACACGGCTGTGGACTAACACTGGACACCAGTACATGGCTGTGGACTAATGGTGGTGAGTATTTTCTTCTTCTGTCCTATTCATCAGGAGTTCCTAGAGTTTATTGGGTAACCTAACCCTATCAGCAGAAAAAGCCGTTCCTCTAGGCCACTTCATAATCATATAATCCTTCCATTCAATAGATCCTTCCTTCCTTCCTAAATCCCTTTATGTTTACCTCAGTTCTGTCCTCAGGGGGACCATACACATACACACACACAGACCTTGGGGCTCATCATAAGCAAGGTGCCTAGCTGGTGGTTCATCCCCGTCCAAATCTCCCAAACCATTATCTGGTGGTCCAACCCCATCCATATCTCCCAACCCACTATCTGGTGGTCCAACCCCATCCATATCTCCCAACCCACTATCTGGTGGTCCAACCCCATCCATATCTCCCAACCCACTATCTGGTGGTCCAACCCCATCCATATCTCCCAACCCAGTGTCTACAGGTAAAATAACCAAAGTAGAAACAGACATCACCATTACCAGCAGACCACTTCATGTATACCTATTGGACCTCCTCTCTACAGCATTGACCCAATCCCCTATAGGACCTCCTCTCTATAGCATTGAACCAATCCCCTATAGGACCTCCTCTCTATAGCATTGGCCCAATCCCATATATGACCATGATATGTGTCAACACAATCTAAATGCAAATAGTTCATCATCCTCTACCTTCATCCCCTCTCTACCCCTGGCCAACACATCTCCCACTGGATATCTCAGGGTCATTAGGTTATAGGGACACCAATACCACGCTGGGGCTATACAATTAAGACCTCAAGTTTCTCTCATCTCCCTGCCTGCAGATACTGCTAAGCCATGGTGTGATGTGGGTGTTGTAGAAGCCATGAGGAGCTGTTTGAGCTCCATGGTTGTAGATGAGGCTCCATGTCCAGGATATCTATAGTAGTGGTTGTTGATGAGAGGCTCCATGTCCAGGATATCTATAGTAGTGGTTGTTGATGAGAGGCTCCATGTCCAGGATATCTATAGTAGTGGTTGTAGATGAGAGGCTCCATGTCCAGGATATCTATTGTAGTGGTTGTTGATGAGAGGCTCCATGTCCAGGATATCTATAGTAGTGGTTGTAGATGAGAGGCTCCATGTCCAGGATATCTATTGTAGTGGTTGTTGATGAGAGGCTCCATGTCCAGGATATCTATAGTAGTGGTTGTTGATGAGAGGCTCCATGTCCAGGATATCTATAGTAGTGGTTGTAGATGAGGCTCCATGTCCAGGATATCTATTGTAGTGGTTGTTGATGAGAGGCTCCATGTCCAGGATATCTATAGTAGTGGTTGTTGATGAGAGGCTCCATGTCCAGGATATCTATAGTAGTGGTTGTAGATGAGGCTCCATGTCCAGGATATCTATAGTAGTGGTTGTAGATGAGAGGCTCCATGTCCAGGATATCTATAGTAGTGGTTGTTGATGAGAGGCTCCATGTCCAGGAAATCTATTGTAGTGGTTGTAGATGAGGCTCCATGTCCAGGATATCTATTGTAGTGGTTGTTGATGAGAGGCTCCATGTCCAGGATATCTATAGTAGTGGTTGTAGATGAGAGGCTCCATGTCCAGGATATCTGGAGTAGTGGTTGTTGATGAGAGGCTCCATGTCCAGGATATCTATAGTAGTGGTTGCAGATGAGGCTCCATGTCCAGGATATCTATTGTAGTGGTTGTAGATGAGGCTCCATGTCCAGGATATCTATAGTAGTGGTTGTTGATGAGAGGCTCCATGTCCAGGATATCTATAGTAGTGGTTGTAGATGAGAGGCTACATGTCCAGGATATCTATAGTAGTGGTTGTTGATGAGAGGCTTCATGTCCAGGATATCTATAGTAGTGGTTGTAGATGAGGCTCCATGTCCAGGATATCTATTGTAGTGGTTGTAGATGAGGCTCCATGTCCAGGATATCTATATTAGTGGTTGTTGATGAGAGGCTCCATGTCCAGGATATCTATAGTAGTGGTTGTAGACGAGAGGCTACATGTCCAGGATATCTATAGTAGTGGTTGTAGATGAGAGGCTCCATGTCCAGGATATCTGGAGTATAGTATATTATATAGCATAGTTTTGGTGTGTTTGTGTGCTTCTATATTAGTATTTATAAAGTATTTATAGATATGACACTACAGTACTTTTGTAATCTATATAATCCTATATCTTGTAGTAGACTATACTGTTTATTGATTACATGCACACAGTATAGTCATATGCATTTCTATACATTACTGGATTCATGTAGCCTTTCTACTATTCAAAGCAGTAATCTTAACAAATTAGTGTTCATTCATTTACTGCTCATTATTCTGTCAACACGTTGGTAAAGAGTTAATTACACCACTTTTAGGTCGATGTAGACATTTGACCTTTTGCGACGCCAATACAATAGCTGTTTTTACCGTTCCATTCTGCCACTATAGGGAATACAGCAGCTATAGCTCATATCAAGAACCAGGGCAATTATTCACACATCTGTGGTGAATAGGTCTCCTCTGATACCAAGACAGTGGGGGGAAAGGGCAACTCCTAAACTCAGATAATTATCAGGGCGACGACCTGCTGTAGAAGCCTCAGTGTTTCATATAATATCAAATCCAAACTGCTGCTTGAATATAGAATATGTACCTTCAAATACACACAGCTTGATGCTTATGTAAATGTGTGTTGTTTAACTGGACAGCAGCATGCATTCTACACCCATATATATATTTGATATCGTCTATATTCTTTCCAAATATAGCTTGACAATGATGGATTATACAATGTGGTTTCTTCTTGAACTACATGTTCTTGTCTGTTCTTGTGATTAATAACTTTACTATCTCGTTCTCCTTCAACAGAATCCCCTTTGAGAGTGGACGATCTAAGAAGATCATTAACATCTAGTGTTGTGCCTCAGCACTGGCCAAGTTCCACTTTCAAAGTTTCTGTTCTATCTACTTTCAAGCAGTTATACTGGTATACTGTAACCATGACTGTCTTTGGGCTTTACATTGTTAATGGTTTCATAAGGAGGGGGGGGAGAGAGAGAGAGAGAGAGAGAGAGAGAGAGAGAGAGAGAGAGAGAGAGAGAGAGAGAGAGAGAGAGAGAGAGAGAGAGAGAGAGAGAGAGAGAGAGAGAGAGAGAGAGGGAGAGAGAGAGAGAGAGAGAGAGAGAGAGAGAGAGAGAGAGAGAGAGAGAGAGAGAGAGAGAGAGAGATAGGTGGAGAGAGGGAGGGAGAGGGAGAGCCAGAGAGATAGGTGGATGGAGGGAGAGAGAGAGATAGAGATACAGGGAAATAAAGGGAAATAAAGGGAAATAAAGGGAGCGAGAAAGGGAGAGACAAAGTGGAAAAGAGAGAGAGATAGAGAGAGTGGCACAGTGGTCTAAGGCACTGCTTCTCAGTGCAAGAGATGTCACTACAGACCCTGGTTTGATTCCCGGCTGTGTCACAACTGGCTGTGATTGGGAGTCCCATAGGGCGGTGCACAATTGACCCAGTGTCATCTGTGTTTCTTAACTGACTTGCCCAGTTAAATAAAGGTAAAAAATATCTACAAATATAATAAAGAGAGAGAGAGAGAGAGATGTTGTGCTTCAGAGCAGTCCCCCGTTGAGGCTTGAACTAACTACAACCTCCAGAGACAGGTTGGCAGCCGTTTTCTCTCAGAATAATTTGACTCACATCCTGATTTCATTATTTCTGTTACGCTCCTCAGTACAAACTTGAAGGTGAGACTTTGGGAGGTTTGTGTAAAAAAACATCAGTTATGTATTTCTATGCTGGAGGGCTCAGGCTATTGATATGGTGAAAGTCAACTCACTGGTGCCCAAGCTGGGAGGAGGGAGGAGGAGAGGTTCTGAAAGACAGCCTCACTGCATTGCACACTGTTGTTAAGATGTGTTTTATTGTGTTGATTCCCTGCAGATATGTGATAATAGAACTGTTTTGCAGTGAGGCTGAGAGACAGACAATGTGAGTCTAATATAGTGGAAAGACAATGAAAACACACTTGTGGAATGTGTGGAATGTTGCAGTAAGCTATCCATTGTTTCAACAACCGAATCATACTAAAGCATCATGAAGATTCCTTCCTTTCGTGGTACCACATCTTCTAGACAGGGCCCAACCACTTTCCTGTGTATCGTACACATTCCACCCCGAGCATCTGTCAGTATGTATATTCCCCCACACACACTATTCAAGGACATATCAATTAGTAGCAGTGGAAGCAGGCAGATGGTTTTGAAGGACTGCTTCTCTGCCTCAGGTGAGAGGCTACAGATGACAGGGAATAACTGTCAAGTAGAATGGTCCAGATGATTCCTCTCTCTCTCTCTCTCTCTCTCTCTCTCTCTCTCTCTCTCTCTCTCTCTCTCTCTCTCTCTCTCTCTCTCTCTCTCTCTCTCTCTCTCTCTCTCTCTCTCTCTCTCTCTCTCTCTCTCTCTCTCTCTCTCTCTCTCTCTCTCTCTCTCTCTCTCTCTCTCTCTCTCTCTCTCTCTCTCTCTCTCTCTCTCTCTCTCTCTCTCTCTCTCTCTCTCTCTCTCTCTTCTCAATGTGAAGGTTTTGTCTGTTGGGTAAAAACTGAGCTGCTGTTTTTAACTGTCTTCTCTCTCTCTTCATTTTCTCTCTCTCTCTTCATTTTCTCTCTCTCTCTCTCTCTCTCTCTCTCTCTCTCTGATTCAGAGGGGTTGGGTTAAATGCAGAAGACACATTTCAGTTGAAGGTATTCAGTTGTACAACTGACTAGGTATCCCCCTTTCCCTTTCCCTTTTTCTCTCTCTATCGCTCTCTATCGCTCTCTATCGCTCTCTATCGCTCTCTATCGCTCTCTATCGCTCTCTATCGCTCTCTATCGCTCTCTATCGCTCTCTATCGCTCTCTATCGCTCGATATCGCTCTCTATCGCTCTCTATCGCTCTCTATCGCTCTCTATCGCTCTCTATCGCTCTCTATCGCTCTCTATCGCTCTCTATCGCTCTCTATCGCTCTCTATCGCTCTCTCTCCCTCTCTCTCCCTCGCCTTCTCATCTCTTACTAAGAGGAAGAAGCAAACAGCTCCATTATAGACTAATGAACACTGGGTGAATATTTTATGTGCAGTACAGTTATCAAATTGAAGCCTCTGATTAGCATTCATGCTAACTACCTGAGGTAATGCTAGAAATGTTAGCCGTTTACTTTTCAAATCAAATCAAATGTTATTTGTCACATGAGCCGAACACAACAGTTGTAGGTAGACCTTACAGTGAAATGCTTACAAGCCCTTAACCAAAAATGCAGTTTTAAGAAAAAGAAAAAAAAGTGTTAAGTAAAAAATAGATAAGTAAAAAATAACAGTAACAAATAATCAAAGAGTAGCAGTAAAAAAACAATGTGGAGGCTATATACAGGGGGTACCGGTACAGAGTCAATGTGCGGGGGCACCAGTTAGTCGAGGTAATTGAGGTAATATGTACATGTAGGTAGAGTTAAAGTGGACGCGAGACAAAGTGGACGTGAGAGAACGTAAAGCCTGTAGAAATCTAAAGGATATTTTCTGAATCCCAATTTTCCAATTACAAATGATCATTGTGGGCGCAATCTGTTTGCCAATCTCACACATCCAAGGGGACAATACATCAAAATCACTAATTAGGAAATTTCACCGTTCTCTTTCAATTTCCCTCTGCCACTGATGAGATAACAGAAGTTAACAGAATTAAACCGCTTATCTGTCCGGAACCAGAACAATTGTTATTTTGGTAAATAAATGCGGTAGAAAGGGGGAAGGTGTAAGAAGGAGGCCATTGTGACAACCTGCGCTGTGAGGCTGATACAGTGAGAGGGGGGACCACGAAGAGGAACTGCTATCAATTACCTTCTATTGTTTCCCATTCATCCATTATTAAACGTGGACAAAGACATCCGTCGTCACTACCGGCAGAGGAAAACAAAAGGCTGGAAGACAGTGCTTTGTGTGTGTGTGTGTGTGTGTGTGCATGTGTGTTTGGCATCGCTGCCTAGGAGAACGGAAGTCATGAATATTATAGACAAACAGCATTGAACATCACAACAGATAAACAAAAGGCCTGTTGTCATCTGTGGGCTTGTAAAGAGGTGGGAGTAAAAATGGAGAAACACAGAGCCATAGATTAAGATATAAGTACACATGTCTCTGAGGCAATGGCCGTTTCATGCTGCTTGATTTATACTGTGTTGCATTGTAGGCCATAGGAGTGGCATAAATAATAATGTCTTCATACTGACAAATAGGAGTCACTCACAGAGTTCAAGGTTTAGACATAAATTCTACAATCCTAGAAGTATAGAACAGAATATAATATACTATCTGAAATCGGATGGGGGTCATCGCTGCCGGCTCACCTGACAGGTACTCGCCACCCTGTGCCTTGTGAGTCGGATGGCACTGCAATCACTCCTCCTCCTTCAAGGCACTCACAATCACCTTTATACACCAAATACATTTACATGTACTGTAGAGGAATTTGACTCAGTGAAATGATGCCGGAACAATAAACAGAATACACAGACAAGATATATAAACACAGAATATACAGACAAGATATACAAACTGAGAATATACAGACATGATATATAAACACAGAACATACAGACAAGATATATAAACACAGAACATACAGGCAAGATATATAAACACAGAACATACAGGCAAGATATATAAACACAGAACATACAGGCAAGATATATAAACACAGAACATACAGACAAGATATATAAACACAGAATATACAGACAAGATATATAAACACAGAATATACAGACAAGATATATAAACACAGAATTGACACAACCCACATCCAGTATGTACACTATAAACACCAGGTTAGAAACTACAGCTGTGGGATTTTAATTTGATCACTAATTTTGTTGGAAAGAAATTTTCCTGCACCGCAGGAAATGCAAACTTGTAGTGTATTCAAGGTTTAGAAAGGCTTCTAAAGTTTGTAATTTCCACTTTAAATTGTCAGACTTGATTTGCCCTAACAAAAAATGTGCAGCCCCAACAAATAAGGTCCATTAATTATAATCCACATAATAATTCAAATTTCCTGTTGCTGCAGGATTGTTATCCTGCTGTAGCTAACTGGTTCAAATTAAGATCATTCACCTGTACAGACTACACTATAACCACTACAAGCTCCTCACCTAACTGGGACAGAGCTGAGTAGGATTTCATCACCTAAATGGGACAGAGTGTAGTGGGACTTCATCACCTAACTGGGACAGAGCTGAGTGGGACTTCATCACCTAACTGGGACAGAGTGGAGTGGGACTTCATCACCTAACTGGGACAGAGCTGAGTGGGATTTCATCACCTAACTGGGACAGAGCTGAGTGGGACTTCATCACCTAACTGGGACAGAGTGGAGTGGGACTTCATCACCTAACTGGGACAGAGTGGAGTGGGACTTCAGCACCTAACTGGGACAGAGCTGAGTGGGACTTCATCACCTAACTGGGACAGAGCTGAGTGGGACTTCATCACCTAACTGGGACAGAGCTGAGTGGGACTTCATCACCTAACTGGGACAGAGCTGAGTGGGACTTCATCACCTAACTGGGACAGAGTGGAGTGGGACTTCATCACCTAACTGGGACAGAGTGGAGTGGGACTTCAGCACCTAACTGGGACAGAGCTGAGTGGGACTTCATCACCTAACTGGGACAGAGCTGAGTGGGACTTCATCACCTAACTGGGACAGAGCTGAGTGGGACTTCATCACCTAACTGGGACAGAGCTGAGTGGGACTTCATCACCTAACTGGGACAGAGTGGAGTGGGACTTGTTAATGTTGAATGATAAAGTTAAATGTTGAATGATAAATGAAGTTAAATGTTAAATAAAGTTACATTTTGAATGAAAATGAAGTTTAATGGTGATTGATGAAGTTAAATATTGAATGATGAAGTTAAATGTTTAATGATAAATAAAGTAAAATGCTGAATGATAAAGTTGCATGTTTGATGATGAATAAAGTGAAATGATGAATGATAAATGGAAATGTTGAATGATAAATAAAGTTAAATGTCTAATGTTAAATAAATGTTGAATGATAAAGTTAAATGTCTAATGTTAAATAAATGTTGAATGATAAAGTTAAATGTTTAATGTTAAATAAATGTTGAACGCCGACTGCAACAGCATCACTAATTAATGGAGAAATGTAAACTCCATGGATATTAAGTCCAATCAGAAGTTAATGAATGGATAAACACAAAAAAATTAACATGAAATGTAGAGATCTTAGAAACATGATTGCACAACTTTTAACCAGGTCCCTGGTCTAAAGTAGTGCACTACATAGGGAATAGGGTGCCATTTGGGATGCAGGGCACAGTAGTTAATTTTGTCATAGTTTATTTCTGATGCCATGTTGAGAACCATGGGGTTTAGGTTAACATAATTACCATGACTTCTTGGACAACAATTAAACAATGTAATTATTCTCCACCCTGCGCTGTACATCTAGTGATGATTAACTGATATATACTGTTGAACACCACTATCTCATACTGGATCCATTTCTAATCACCACTTTACAGTGTGTGTGTGTGTGTGTGTACAGTATGTGAGTGTGTCTATGATCAGTCATCATGTGATGGGGTTTGATTTGTTAACCGCCATCAGATTTATTGCACCCCGGTGATGTTAAATCACTGAGAGTTATGTCCCTGGTGATGTTAAATCACTGAGAGTTATGTCCCTGGTGATGTTAAATCACTGAGAGTTATGTCCCTGGTGTTGTTAAATCACTGAGAGTTATGTCCCTGGTGATGTTAAAGCACAGAGAGTCATGTCCCTGGTGATGTTAAATCACTGAGTGTTATGTCCCTGGTGATGTTAAATCACTGAGAGTCATGTCCCTGGTGATGTTAAATCACTGAGAGTTATGTCCCTGGTGATGTTAAATCACTG
Organism: Salmo trutta; assembly: GCF_901001165.1. Lineage (NCBI taxonomy): Eukaryota > Metazoa > Chordata > Actinopteri > Salmoniformes > Salmonidae > Salmo > Salmo trutta. Next base: position 2,467,328 of record NW_021823043.1, read on the forward strand.
AGAGTCATGTCCCTGGTGATGTTAAATCACTGAGAGTTATGTCCCTGGTGATGTTAAATCACTGAGAGTTATGTCCCTGGTGATGTTAAATCACTGAGAGTTATGTCCCTGGTGTTGTTAAATCACTGAGAGTTATGTCCCTGGTGTTGTTAAATCACAGAGAGTTATGTCCCTGGTGTTGTTAAATCACTGAGAGTTATGTCCCTGGTGATGTTAAATCACTGAGAGTTATGTCCCTGGTGATGTTAAATCACAGAGAGTTATGTCCCTGGTGATGTTAAATCACAGAGTTATGTCCCTGGTGATGTTAAATCACAGAGAGTTATGTCCCTGGTGATGTTAAATCACTGAGAGTCATGTCCCTGGTGATGTTAAATCACAGAGTCATGTCCCTGGTGATGTTAAATCACTGAGAGTTACAGTGCATTTGGAAAGTATTCAGACTCCTCCACTATTTTCACATTTCGTTGAGTTTCAGGCTTATTCTAAAACTGATTAAATCGTCGTCCCCCCCCTCATCAATATACACACAATACCCCATAATGACAAAGGAAAAACAGTTATTATTACATTTTTGGAAATGTATTAAAAAAAAAAACGGAAATATAACATTCACATAGGTATTCAGATCCTTTCCTCAGTACATTGTTGAATGACATTTGGCAGCAATTACAGCCTCGAGTCTTCTTGGGTAGGATGCTACAAGCTTGGCATACCTGTATTTGGGGAGTTTCTCCCATTCTTCTATGCAGATCCTCTCAAGCTCTGTCAGGTTGGATGGGGAGCGTCGCTGCACAGCTATTTTCAGGTCTCTCCAAAGATATTCCATCAGGTTCAAGTCCGGGCTCTGGCTGGGCCACTCGAGGACATTCAGAGACTTGTCCCAAAGCCACTCCTGCGTTGTCTTGGCTGTGTGCTTAGGGTCGTTGTCCTGTTGGAAGGTGAACCTTCACCCAAGTCTGAAGTCCTAAGCGCTCTCGAGCAGGTTTTCATCAAGAATCTCTTCGTACTTTGCCCCATTCATCTTTCCCTTGATCCGGACTAGTCTCCCAGTCCCTGCCACTGAAAAACATCCGCACAGCATTATGCTGTGGACCAAAAGGCTCCTTAACAGCTTCTACCCCCAAGCCATAAGACTACTGAACAATTGATCAAATGGCCACTGGACTATATACATTGACACCCCCCTCTGTCCATTTGTTTTGTACACTGCTGACTCCTCATTGTTTATTATCTATGCATAGTTACTTCACCCCTACCTACATGAACAAACTACCTCAACTAACCTGTCACCCTGCACACTGTATATAGCCTGCATATAGCCTCGTTACTGTTATTTTATTGTGTTATTTTTTATTCTTTTTTACTTTAGTTTATTTGGTAAATATTTGCTTAACTCTTCTTGAACTGCACAGTTGGTTATGGGCTTGTAAGTAAGCATTTCACGGTAAGGTCTACTTTTGTATTCGGCGCATGTGACAAATAAAGTTTGATTTGATTTGCTGCCACCACCATGCTTCACCGTAAGGATTGTGCCAGGTTTCCTCCTGAAGTGATGCTTGGCATTCAGGACAAAGAGTTCAATCTTGATTCATCAGACCAGAGAATCTTGTTTCTCATGGTCTGAGAGTCCTTTAGGTGCCTTTTGGCAAACTCCAAGCAGGCTGTCATGTGCCTTTTACTGAGGAATGGCTTCTGTCTGGCCACTCTACCATAAAAGCCTGATTGGTGGAGTGCTGCAGAGATGGTTGTCTACCATCTCCACAGAGGAACTGTGAGGGTTCTTGGTCACCTCCCTGACAAAGGCCCTTCTCCCCCAATTGCTCAATTTGGCCGGGCGGCCAGCTTTAGAATGATGGAGACCACTGTGTTCTTGGGGACCTTCAATGCTACAGATATTTTTTGGTACCCTTTCCCAGATCTGTGCCTCGACACAATCCTGTCTCGGAGCTCTACAGACAATCCACTCGACCTCATGGCTTGGTTTTTGCTCTGACAATGACTGTCAACTGTGGGACCTTATATAGACAGGTGAGTGACCAATCAATTCAATTTAGCACAGGTGGACTCCAATCAAGTTGTAGAAACATCTCAAGGATGATTCATGGAAACAGGATGAATCTGAGCTCAATTTTGAGTCCCATAGCAAAGGATCTGAATACTTATGTCAATAAGGTATTTCAGTTTTTTTATTTGTAATAGATGTGCACAAATTTCTAAAAACCTGTTTTCGCTTTGTCATTATGGGGTATTGTGTGTAGATCGATGAGGAAAACATGATTCAATACTTTTTAGAATAAGACTGTAACGTAACAAAATGTGGGAAAAGTCAAGTGGTCTGAATACTTTCTGAATGCACTGTATGTCCATGGGATCTTAAAAGAATTGAGAGTTATGTCCCTGGGATCTTAAAATACTCTGGATATTGTTATTTCTCCAGCTGAGAGTTACAGTAGTAGATAACTCCCTTCCAATCAATACAATAACATGGAAGCCCTGATCTTAGACAAATTACAAGTCTTAGTTTTACTGCCTTTTATTTCCCATCTCCTCATATCAAACATCATGAATACATCTTGCCAGCTGTGGTATTTAAGATATGAGAGGAGCTTTCTGGCCTCCTAAATGTTAATTAAATTATATAATTTGGGTCGAGCCATGAAAAAAAAGCCAACTGCAATTTCTATGATTAGGTTTAGCGGAAATGGAGTGTGATGCCGTGCTGGATTTTATTCATCTTGGCTTTGAAGAAGAACACTAAGTAGGTGGCTTACATTGGCTGTCCCAAATGGCAACCTATTCCCTATGTAGTGCACTACTTTTGGCCAGAGCCCATATGACTGTGTCCCAAATGGCACCCTATTCTGTATGTAGTGCACTATATAGGGGATAGGGTGCCATTGGGGAAGAAGCCATGGGGAAGTAATTCTTCCATTAAGAACCCCTCCCACATTTCCTCAGCCAAGACCCTGGTTGAGCCATGAATTAACCAAATGATCCTAGTGTGGGAGGAACACCTTCCCTGGACCATACAGTATAGTGATCTCTCTCTCTCTCTCTGCATCTCTCTCTTTTTCTTTAAGCCTCTTCTTTCCTCTCCTCCTCCTCTCCCTTTCTCTCGCTCTCCCCCCTTTCTCTCTCTCGCTCTCTCTCCCTCTCTCTCTCACGGTCTCTCTCTCTGTCTCTGTCTCTCTCACTTTCTTCCCGAGTCCTGAGGGGTCCATCAGCATCAGAGCTGAGATACAGGAAGATGGAAACCGTCTGATTATGACCTTGGAACATCACAGATCTATCGCAGAGTTACATTTGACATCCTTCAGCTTTCTGTGTTCCTTTTCCATTTTTAACTATGATTTTGGGTTAGGTACAGGCAGCCCTTTCAGTGTGCCACTCAGTGTCTGTCTCCTCTCTCCGTCTCCCATCTTTTACTTTATGTCAGTCTGACTGTCTCTACTCTTCTTCAAAAAGTTATTCTTCCTCTTGTCAAGACGCTGTGTTCTGAAGAGCTGGGAGTATGTTTGTGTGTGTGTGTGTGTGTGTGTGTGTGTGTCTGTATGTGCTGCTATCTTACATAACGTGTCAGGGTGACGGGAGATTCAAAGGCCTCCCAGATCAAAGAGCACAGATCGCCCTGAAGTACTGAGGAGACCTCAAACACTAACTGAAGTACTGAGGAGACCTCAAACACTAACTGAAGTTCTGAGGAGACCTCAAACACTAACTGAAGTACTGAGGGGACCTCAAACACTAACTGAAGTACTGAGGAGACCTCAAACACTAACTGAAGTACTGAGGAGACCTCAAACACTAACTGAAGTACTGAGGAGACCTCAAACACTAACTGAAGTACTGAGGAGACCTCAAACACTAACTGAAGTACTGAGGAGACCTCAAACACTAACTGAAGTACTGAGGAGACCTCAAACACTAACTGAAGTTCTGAGGAGACCTCAAACACTAACTGAAGTACTGAGGAGACCTCAAACACTAACTGAAGTACTGAGGAGACCTCAAACACTAACTGAAGTACTGAGGAGACCTCAAACACTAACTGAAGTACTGAGGAGACCTCAAACACTAACTGAAGTACTGAGGGGACCTCAAACACTAACTGAAGTACTGAGGGGACCTCAAACACTAACTGAAGTACTGAGGAGACCTCAAACACTAACTGAAGTACTGAGGGGACCTCAAACACTAACTGAAGTACTGAGGAGACCTCAAACACTAACTGAAGTACTGAGGAGACCTCAAACACTAACTGAAGTACTGAGGAGACCTCAAACACTAACTGAAGTACTGAGGGGACCTCAAACACTAACTGAAGTACTGAGGAGACCTCAAACACTAACTGAAGTACTGAGGAGACCTCAAACACTAACTGAAGTACTGAGGAGACCTCAAACACTAACTGAAGTACTGAGGGGACCTCAAACACTAACTGAAGTACTGAGGAGACCTCAAACACTAACTGAAGTACTGAGGGGACCTCAAACGCTAACTGAAGTACTGAGGAGACCTCAAACACTAACTGAAGTACTGAGGAGACCTCAAACACTAACTGAAGTACTGAGGAGACCTCAAACACTAACTGAAGTACTGAGGAGACCTCAAACACTAACTGAAGTACTGAGGAGACCTCAAACACTAACTGAAGTTCTGAGGAGACCTCAAACACTTTAGCTGAAGTACTGATGTGTCCTCACTAACTTTACCTACAGTAGGTGGATATAGGATCCAGTCTCCTAGAGACTGTCCCCTAGTGTACCAACCCAACACTTGAATTCTGTCCTTCTGTACACACCTTTCTTCCTCTCTCGTTGTCTGTCTCCCTCCCTCCCTCAAGAAGTCAAAAGGACCTGTACATTGCTGACCTAAGTCCCCTAAAAACAGAATCTCTATGTGGACGATAATTGGGTCTATCCTAATTATGCCCGTTCCATTTCCCAGTTTCCCCTCGTTAAGAACCTCGTTAGTCCTCAATGTCAAACGACGCTGCTGATACTGATTAATCTGACCGATATCACATCCTGAACATTACAATGTCGAAACATGATAACATCACTGATATCGCTGGTGAGTGCATTGGATTACACACAGGGGCTTGGCACAGTGCCAAACATGCCATCTAGAATGCATTTAACCATTGACATCATTTAGCTCATTTGCATGATCAGGGATGCATGCTTATGATGTACAAGCACCTCCTCTTAAAGCCATACTGCTTGAGACTGTTTGACAAACATCACCATTCACCTTGAACCTGAAAGACAATGGAGCACTCAGTAGTCAACAGTGTGGAGGTGATGTTATAGAAGGGAAAGGGGGATACCTAGTCATCTGTACAACTGAATGTATTCAACTGAAATGTGTCTTCCTCATTTAACCCAACCCCTCTGAATCAGAGAGGTGCTGGGGGGCTGCCTTAATCGACAGCCACGTCATCGACGCCCGGGGATCAGATGTTGTTGGGAGTTAACTGCCTTGCTCAAGGGGAGAATGGCAGATTGTTCCACCTTGCCGGCACAGGAATTCGGACCAGTTACTTTTCGTTACTGGCCCAACGCTCTTAACCGCCAGGGGATATGGTGTAATATGAGACAAGCCCATGGATGTGGAGTAAAACCTAATGGTGATGTGTCAGATTGAACCTGTCCATCACTGTCTGCAACCAGGAAGTCCAAGCGGTTTAATTGATGGAGGTAGATCCTTATCGCCATGGGAACAGTCATGGCAGCCGTATTGACATGTTTTGCCACCCTCGAGGCCCGACGCTCATTTATGTGGGAATTCTCACTCACATACACACACACACACACACACACACACACACACACACACACACAGATCTCCACCTCCAATCTCTCCCTAGCAGGCAGACATCTGCATTGACTTTACAGAGCTTTAGAACGTTACAGGTGTGTCCAAGGAAAATCAATAGCTAGTGCACAATAAAGTGAACCCAGGTGTAAATTAGCACACTAGGGAGTCAGAGAACCGTGTACTCTCACTGTCAGAGGGGATCATTTACTATTACTTAGTCTAACACACTGAATAATGTGTGTGTTTTAAGATATAGACTATCATTTGTTTGAGTTGAACGAGATGTGAAGTGAATGCCCCACAGAAATAGCTGAGGATCACATTCAATGAATCAAACATGGTTGTTAAATGGATTGTTTTCTCTGCATGCTACAGCTACGTTGTAGTCGTCATCACTATACCATGTCTGTATAGATGAACGTCTTCTAGATAGATAAGAGATTAGAAACAGGCTGCATGAAAACATGTCAACAAGGAAACAAACAGATGAAAAAACCCCTGTTGTCATGTCTCTGTGTTACCATACTCTTCTACAACACAGAACCACTTCCCTCCACAGTGGATATCCCCGTTTCTTCCCCTGCCTCTTCTCCTCCGTCCCTTCATTCATCCCTCCATCTATCCGTCCCTTCCTCCCAGGGCTATTGATGGAAGGCCAGGCCTGCTGAATGCACCTCTCCCTGGACGCTGGCAGCACGGTGGACACAACACAATGTTCTTATCTTCTCTCTCTCCCCCCTGTCCTCTCCTCTCCCTAACCTCTTTCCTCACCTCTCCTCTTCCTGTCTCCCCTCCCGCTCTCTCCCTCCCTCCTCTCTCTCCTCTTCCAGTCTCCCCTCCTGCTCTCTCTCTCTCTCCCTCCCTCCATTCTCCCTCCTCTCCTCTTCCGGTCTCCCGTCCTGCTCTCTCTCTCTCCCTCCTCTCCTCTTCCCGCTCTCGCCTTCCCTCCCTCCCTCTCCTCTTCCCATCTCCCCTCCCACTCTCTCTCCCTCCTCTCCTCTTCCTGTCTCCCCTCCCGCTCCCTCCCTCCCTCTCCCCTCCCGCTAGTATGGCAGGTAATTGCAGTCTGTGGGGGGACAGGTGCTCTCACAATAGAACCCCAGTGTCCAGGCTGCCTCCTTTCAAGAGCCATGTAATTACCTAATTGAAAAGCTCACAGGCGAGACAGAGGGAGACACACGGGAGACGGTGGGAGAGAGAGGGAGCGTGGAGGAGAGTGAGAGCGATAAGGTCGCTGGATGGAGAAGAGCATAGGCTGCTTCTCTGTTGATCCAGAACCACCACCCCTCCTCCTCTTAACTCAGATCACGACAGAGGTAAACATTGTTGAGGAGGGATGGAGCGTGGGATGAATGGAGATGGGGGATTGTAATGACAAATGTGTTGTTAAACGATGAGGATGGTCACGGAAGAGTGAAACACAAAAGAGGCGTGGGGTCACTCCATTTCTGATGTCACTGCTCTTTGTCACCACAACACTTCTGTTGTGTTCACTTGACGAGGGCCCTATTGAGTCGGATGGAGAGATATGGAGAGATGCGGTCACAGTCTTCTTTAAAGAGCTCCTCCTTTTTTATTCTATACCCTGTCTGTCCCTCACTCACTGTTTCCACAAACTGAATGTTGAGTTGCCTTGAGGGGAGGGAGAGCGGTAAGGCAACGTTCTGTGCTGGTGTTCTGTAAAGGCCTTGTTATATTTGATTCTATGTCTGTCCTACATAAACTATTCTGCTTTGAGCGGCACCTGAGGAGAACTGATGGCTTCTATAACATAGATGTAGAGGAGTATAGATGTGAACATTGGTTCTGTTGACTCTCGTAGGTTTGTGTTTTCACTGTACAAAGAGATCCACAAACTACCTTGAAGACGAAAAACATTGAAAAGCCCTATTTGGCTGAAAGTTTGGAGCTTTTGAAGAAAGTTGAAAGCTTTGAAACAAGGACGTGAGAGCTTATTCTCCCTTTGTCCTTGGGTGAAATTCTACCGCTCATAGTCAGGTGCCATTTTTACTTCTGTTTGTCTTTGTATCAGACGTCTGTGGTTCTTGGTTCAAACGAGAGGAAAGATATTTCCCAAGGCTAGCATATTTAACTACCGCAGACTCAAGCTGGTTCCATTTAATGTTTGAGGCAAGACATTTTATAATAATTGTCCTCTCTGGAAAGACAGATGTCTTACTCGCTTTTTTGATTTGCAACAGGCACCGGAATCTTTAAATATTGTGAAAATACTTGACGACTTCATTCACAAAGTTATGTGAGTCACGGGAGCCATACGCTGAATGATGGGGAAAGAGGCAGTAACACTGTTAGATGTAAAAGCATGTTGCCACCTATAATCACTGAACGCAATGACAACATAATCAGAGTGGCGTTAATGAGGCCCCGTTGATTGCAGTACCAGTCTCAATATCAGGAGGAAGCTGACATCACCATCTAGTTGAAGACCAAGCCATCAACCGACATGGAAATAAGCAACAGATACAGTGTGTTCCAAATGGCACCCTATTCCCTATATAGTGCACTACTTTAGACGAGGGCGCATATGCCTCTGGTCAAAAGTACATGCACATAGGGAATATGGTGCAATTTGGAACTTACATGTATCTATGAAGGAAACTCTCTCTCTCTCCCTTCGTTAGTTTTATCTCCATCTCTAATCCCCTGTTCCTAATAGCTGGGACATGTAGAATCCATTTCCTCATGTACATCTAGAGATGGCATATGACAAGTACTTAAAATGCTATGTGCAGAAGTCATCCTATCAAATATGTTACATTTACTTCACAGCCAAGGGAGTCGAGTAGGGAGGGAAGGATGGGGGGGGGGGGCATGGAGGGAGGGACAGAGGGAGGTAGGGAGGGAAGGAGGGAGTTGGCATGGAGGGACAGAGGAAGGGAAGCTGGTAGCCTGGCCTCTTCATGAGCCCCTGGCCTCTTCATGAGCCCCTGTCCTCAATGATCAATTGACAAATATTGACAAAATGTCCCTCTGACTTCATTCATTTTAATCCTGTCTTTAAGCCTTTCTGCCTTGACAGCCTACTCTTATGATTAGACACTTGGCATATAATCATAGCATATGCTCCTGGGTAGGTACATATATATCCCTTTTATCAACATTGTAATTACAGATTTAGTTGTTAACTTCAGGATCGGTGGGCCCCCCACGGGACGGTTGAGCTAACGTAGTCTAATGTGATTAGCATGAGGATGTAAGTAACATTTCCCAGGACATAGACATATCTGATAATGGCAGAAAGCTTACATTCTTGTTAATCTAACTGCACAGGCCAATTTACAGTAGCTATTACAGTGAAATAATACCATGCTATTGTTTGAGGAGAGTGCACAGTTTTGAACTTGAAAAGGCACATTTGGGCAGTCTTGACACAAAATTTGGAACATAAATGCAATGGTTCATTGGATCAGTCTAAAACTTTGCACATATACTGCTGCCATCTAGTGGCCAAAATCCAAATTGCACCTGGGCTGGAATAATACATAATGGCCTTTCTCTTGCATTTCAAAGATGGCACAAAAAAAATATAAAAAAACGGTTGTTTTTTTCTTTGTATTAGCTTTAACCAGATCTAATGTGCTTTATTATTCTATATTCCTTTCACATTTCCACAAACTTCAAAGTTCTTCCTTTCAAATGGTGTCAAGAATATGCATATCCTTGCTTCAGGGCCTGAGCCACAGGCAGTTAGATTTGGGTTGTGATTTCAGGCGAAAATTGATAAAAGGGGCGGATCCTTTTAAAGATTGTAAGTACAATGTAACAAATGTAAATTTTCTCCTACATTTTTTTGTATTGATTTCCTAATTTATCCTGGTAGCCTATTGTAGGTTGTATAGTAATTATAAAGGTTATACTCTACAGGGTTTCATTTTACATGAAGTTGCTTGTTCCTAATTACAATATATCCTATGTAACTACATTGTTCAGACATTCCACTTGATTCATTATAACCTTTGAGCCAGGTCATAGAAACAAACATGACAGGGTTAGATGATGACAGGGTTAGATGACGACAGGGTAAGCTGATGACGGGTTAGCTGACGACAGGGTTAGCTGACGACAGGGTTAGCTGACGACAGGGTTAGCTGACGACAGGGTTAGATGACGACAGGGTTAGATGATGATGACAGGGTTAGATGATGATGACAGGGTTAGATGATGATGACAGGGTTAGATGATGATGACAGGGTTAGATGACGACAGGGTTAGATGACGACAGGGTTAGATGACGACAGGGTTAGATGACGATGACAGGGTTAGATGACGATGACAGGGTTAGATGACGATGACAGGGTTAGATGACGACAGGGTTAGATGACGACAGGGTTAGATGATGATGACAGGGTTAGATGACGACAGGGTTAGATGACGACAGGGTTAGATGACGACAGGGTTAGATGACGACAGGGTTAGATGACGACAGGGTTAGATGACGACAGGGTTAGATGACGACAGGGTTAGATGATGACAGGGTTAGATGACGACAGGGTTAGATGACGACAGGGTTAGATGATGACAGGGTTAGATGACGACAGGGTTAGATGACGACAGGGTAAGATGATGATGACAGGGTTAGATGATGATGACAGGGTTAGATGACAGGGTTAGATGACGACAGGGTTAGATGACGACAGGGTTAGATGATGACAGGGTTAGCTGATGACAGGGTTAGCTGATGACAGGGTTAGATGATGACAGGGTTAGCTGATGACAAGGTTAGATGATGATGACAGGGTTAGATGATGATGACAGGGTTAGATGACAGGGTTAGATGATGACAGGGTTAGATGACAGGGTTAGATGACGACAGGGTTAGATGACAGGGTTAGATGACAGGGTTAGATGATGATGACAGGGTTAGATGATGACAGGGTTAGATGACAGGGTTAGATGATGACAGGGTTAGATGACGACAGGGTTAGATGACGACAGGGTTAGATGACGACAGGGTTAGATGACGACAGGGTTAGATGACGACAGGGTTAGATGACGACAGGGTTAGATGACGACAGGGTTAGATGACGACAGGTTAGATGACGACAGGTTAGATGACGACAGGGTTAGATGACGACAGGGTTAGATGACGACAGGGTTAGATGACGACAGGGTTAGCTGACGACAGGGTTAGCTGACGACAGGGTTAGATGACGACAGGGTTAGATGACGACAGGGTTAGATGACGACAGGGTTAGACGACGACAGGGTTAGACGACGACAGGGTTAGACGACGACAGGTTAGATGACGACAGGGTTAGATGACGACAGGGTTAGATGACGACAGGGTTAGATGACGACAGGGTTAGATGACGACAGGGTTAGATGATGATGACAGGGTTAGATGATGATGACAGGGTTAGATGATGACAGGGTTAGATGATGACAGGGTTAGATGACGACAGGGTTAGATGACGACAGGGTTAGATGACGACAGGGTTAGATGACGACAGGGTTAGATGACGACAGGGTTAGATGACGACAGGGTTAGATGACGACAGGGTTAGATGACGACAGGGTTAGATGATGATGACAGGGTTAGATGATGATGACAGGGTTAGATGATGACAGGGTTAGATGACGACAGGGTTAGATGACAGGGTTAGATGACGACAGGGTTAGATGATGACAGGGTTAGATGACGACAGGGTTAGATGACGACAGGGTTAGATGACGACAGGGTTAGATGACGACAGGGTTAGATGATGATGACAGGGTTAGATGACGACAGGGTTAGATGACGACAGGGTTAGATGACAGGGTTAGATGACGACAGGGTTAGATGACGACAGGGTTAGATGACGACAGGGTTAGATGACGACAGGGTTAGATGACGACAGGGTTAGATTATGATGACAGGGTTAGATGATGACAGGGTTAGATGACGACAGGGTTAGATGACAGGGTTAGATGACGACAGGGTTAGATGACGACAGGGTTAGATGACGACAGGGTTAGATGACGACAGGGTTAGATGACGACAGGGTTAGATGACGGCAGGGTTAGATGACGGCAGGGTTAGATGACGACAGGGTTAGATGACGACAGGGTTAGATGACGACAGGGTTAGATGACGACAGGGTTAGATGACGACAGGGTTAGATGATGATGACAGGGTTAGATGATGACAGGGTTAGATGATGACAGGGTTAGATGATGACAGGGTTAGCTGACGACAGGGTTAGATGACAGGGTTATAGATGATGACAGGGTTAGATGACGACAGGGTTAGATGATGACAGGGTTATAGATGACGACAGGGTTAGATGATGACAGGGTTAGATGATGACAGGGTAAGCTGATGACAGGGTTAGATGATGACAGGGTTAGATGATGACAGGGTTAGCTGATGACAGGGTTAGATGATGACAGGGTTAGATGATGACAGGGTAAGCTGATGACAGGGTTAGATGATGACAGGGTGTGCATTGTTACAATTGTTGTTACCAGGTCCTAGTCTATTTATCAACATGGTATTACATGTGGATTCAATGGTAATGGAACCTTACATGCAGTTATATGTAACAAGGTCAGATTTAGGTTTAAGTTATTAATATGGTAATTCACAGATTACTTTCAAACGTGTGATTACAAAACATGACTTACATTGTGGAACAGGAACAATAACATTAGTAGTTACACATGTTGAATAACCTTCAGCAAGTGAATGTGTAATTACACATTCCTTATTCCAATTGTGGAATAACTGATTCCATAACATCCCTATGACCGTGTAATGACAGTAGTTCCATAGGTTTTACTATGTCATTAAGTTATTACTGTGTTAGCGACATAGTAATAGGGGAAACTTCATGTAAAGTGTTAACAAGGTTGGTGATGTTTTAGAAGATTTTCAAGTATCACAGCCTTGTCCTTTCCTGCTGTTCTATTTTCCACCTCATGGTCTCTCCGTCCCTCTGTATTCTTCACCTTCTTCTCTCATCCCTTCATCTCTAGATAACTCTCAAGCTGCAGAATAATAGACAACCTCTTGTTGAGATAACCAAGGCTTCCACAGGACAACCTCTTGTTGAGATAACCAAGGCTTCCACAGGACAACCTCTTGTTGAGATAACCAAGGCTTCCACAGGACAAACTCCTTACCTTGTCAACCATGGAAAATGATAGGTTTATTTTAGATGGATAATAACACATACACACGTACTTCCCTCTACTAGAACATTGACCAGCGGTACTGACTGCTTGAGGTCATGTATTTATCTGAACCAGCTCCATCCCTAACCCCTGGCCAGAAATGAAATCAGAGTTATTTATGAGGATATAAAACTTAAGAGTTTCAGGGAAGTAAAAACGAGCTGATAGAAAATATTGAATTTCTAACATTGTGCTCAAGCCCCTCCCATTGTCTTCATCCCCTGGGAACGAGGGTGTTACTTGGTACGTTTGACCACAAAAGGTCAATCAAAGTAATTGATAAGCTCTTATAGATGAAGTGATAAATGAAGCTTTGTCACGTTATGAATCAGACTAACACCACAGCAGTAAAGGGATGGGTTGCATACAAAATGGCACTGCCTGGTTAGAGGGTTGGAATAGTAACCAGCAGGTAGCCTAGTGGTTAGAGGGTTGGAATAGTAACCGAAAGGTTTCTGGATCGAATCCCTGAGCTGACAAGGTAAAAATCTGTTGTTCTGCCCCTGAGCAAGGCATTTAACCCAGTGTTCCCCTGAACAAGGCAGTTAACCCAGTGTTCCCCTGAACAAGGCAGTTAACCCAGTGTTCCCCTGAACAAGGCAGTTAACCCAGTGTTCCCCTGAACAAGGCAGTTAACCCAGTGTTCCCCTGAACAAAGCAGTTAACCCACTGTTCCCCTGAACAAAGCAGTTAACCCAGTGTTCCCCTGAACAAGGCAGTTAACCCAGTGTTCCCCTGAACAAGGCAGTTAACCCAGTGTTCCCCTGAACAAGGCAGTTAACCCAGTGTTCCCCTGAACAAGGCAGTTAACCCACTGTTCCCCTGAACAAGGCAGTTAACCCAGTGTTCCCCTGAACAAGGCAGTTAACCCACTGTTCCCCTGAACAAGGCAGTTAACCCACTGTTCCCCTGAACAAGGCAGTTAACCCACTGTTCCCCTGAACAAGGCAGTTAACCCACTGTTCCCCTGAACAAAGCAGTTAACCCACTGTTCTCCTGAACAAGGCAGTTAACCCACTGTTCCCCTGAACAAGGCAGTTAACCCACTGTTCCCCTGAACAAGGCAGTTAACCCACTGTTCCCCTGAACAAAGCAGTTAACCCACTGTTCCCCTGAACAAAGCAGTTAACCCACTGTTCCCCTGAACAAGGCAGTGTTCCCCAGTTGCCAAGACCTGGATGTCGATTAAGGCAGCCCCCCCACCCCTCTCTGATTCAGAGGGGTTGGGTTAAATGAGGAAGCCCCCCCTCACCTCTCTGATTCAGAGGGGTTGGGTTAAATGAGGAAGCCCCCCCTCACCTCTCTGATTCAGAGGGGTTGGGTTAAATGAGGAAGCCCCCCCTCACCTCTCTGATTCAGAGGGGTTGGGTTAAATGAGGAAGCCCCCCCTCACCTCTCTGATTCAGAGGGGTTGGGTTAAATGAGGAAGCCCCCCCTCACCTCTCTGATTCAGAGGGGTTGGGTTAAATGAGGAAGCCCCCCCACCCCTCTCTGATTCAGAGGGGTTGGGTTAAATGAGGAAGCCCCCCCACCCCTCTCTGATTCAGAGGGGTTGGGTTAAATGAGGAAGCCCCCCCACCCCTCTCTGATTCAGAGGGGTTGGGTTAAATGAGGAAGCCCCCCCACCCCTCTCTGATTCAGAGGGGTTGGGTTAAATGAGGAAGCCCCCCCACCCCTCTCTGATTCAGAGGGGTTGGGTTAAATGAGGAAGCCCCCCCTCACCTCTCTGATTCAGAGGGGTTGGGTTAAATGAGGAAGCCCCCCCTCACCTCTCTGATTCAGAGGGGTTGGGTTAAATGAGGAAGCCCCCCCTCACCTCTCTGATTCAGAGGGGTTGGGTTAAATGAGGAAGCCCCCCCTCACCTCTCTGATTCAGAGGGGTTGGGTTAAATGAGGAAGCCCCCCCTCACCTCTCTGATTCAGAGGGGTTGGGTTAAATGAGGAAGCCCCCCCTCACCTCTCTGATTCAGAGGGGTTGGGTTAAATGAGGAAGCCCCCCCTCACCTCTCTGATTCAGAGGGGTTGGGTTAAATGAGGAAGCCCCCCCTCACCTCTCTGATTCAGAGGGGTTGGGTTAAATGAGGAAGCCCCCCCTCACCTCTCTGATTCAGAGGGGTTGGGTTAAATGAGGAAGCCCCCCCACCCCTCTCTGATTCAGAGGGGTTGGGTTAAATGAGGAAGCCCCCCCTCACCTCTCTGATTCAGAGGGGTTGGGTTAAATGAGGAAGCCCCCCCTCACCTCTCTGATTCAGAGGGGTTGGGTTTAATGAGGAAGCCCCCCCACACCTCTCTGATTCAGAGGGGTTGGGTTAAATGAGGAAGCCCCCCCTCACCTCTCTGATTCAGAGGGGTTGGGTTAAATGAGGAAGCCCCCCCACCCCTCTCTGATTCAGAGGGGTTGGGTTTAATGAGGAAGCCCCCCCTCACCTCTCTGATTCAGAGGGGTTGGGTTAAATGAGGAAGCCCCCCCTCACCTCTCTGATTCAGAGGGGTTGGGTTAAATGAGGAAGCCCCCCCACCCCTCTCTGATTCAGAGGGGTTGGGTTAAATGAGGAAGCCCCCCCACCCCTCTCTGATTCAGAGGGGTTGGGTTAAATGAGGAAGACACATTTCAGTTGAATGCAGGGTACACCCCTTTCCCTTCCTATTCCTCATTTAGTGCACTTCCATTCACCTCACTACCATTCGCCAGGGCCCATAGCACAGCCCATAGGAACTTGCTCAAAAGTAGTGCACTACATAGGGAATAGGGTGGTATTTGGGATGGACCCATGAATATATAGATGGGAAGGTGCATTACACATTAACACCATTCAATATTGCCAATGCCATGGCAGTAGAGACGGGCGCCCTACAGCGTTATGTTAACGGTCCATCAGTTGCACTTTATGAGCAGCTCAAAGCAGAGACAGACACCAGGGCCCCAGATGGCCAGGTCATAGGGTATTTACTGTTATATTGATCTGTGAGGAGCAGCTACAGAAACATGCCATCAATCTAAGTCCCTGATCTTCGCAGAATAAATGAAAAAGATGCTGAGTATCAGTGGAAATCTGATAATCTAATAAGGAACAGTGCGGGCGGTTAGGAGTTTGTTCCATCGTTTGCTTGAAGTTGAGGTGATATGACACAATCAACAGAGACAATAGCCAAGCCGCATGCCAAGCACAAGTTCACAAGAGTTATTAGGGTGATGGCAGGGAATATCAGGCATTAATATTGACATAGTGAATAGTTGTAAAATACTACCTCCACTACGTAGCTGTTAACTGTAGGGACAATCATAAAGTATTTATACTTGATCTATTGACAGATTGACTCCCATCTAAACTGCACAGGCAGCACCACATAACATTATTGCTGCATAGATATTTTGAACCATACATTTTGTTAACTGTGTATATTTGTCCCACATTTAGTCATGAATCCCCTTCAATGTAATCGGTGAACCCGACAGTCTCTCCTCTAGTCCAGCTAACTGCTGTTCATGATGCAGAAATGCTGCCATCTGGAGGCAAGCTATCAAATTGTGTACTACTGGATTTAATTGAACAGAATACATTAGTGTTGGTTAAGATACAGTGACAGACATATACAAAAAGGTGCATGCTACCTTTCTGGTACAAAATATACTGCATTTACCTGTTTATACATCAAAAATACACCAAGTAAACATTAGGAAGATATGGATTGTAAAAATGACTAAACATTTTCAAGATCATTCTATGACAGACAGAAGGAAGTTGTTTGTTTTCACGGTCAATGTTTCCAATATACATTCAACAGTGCAAAAAACTTTGGTATTAGCTATAAACAACACAACGCAAACAATTTGTCGTCTGCACAATAAATGAAAACTGACTGACTGCAGAACAAAGTGCTTCTTCAAAGACAACGTCCCAGCATGTTTTAAGGATGGAATTGCCCAAACCACCAAAGTAATAAAGACTAAGAAATGTATGAAAAATATGTATGAAACAGATCAGTGCAGAAAGTATGGACGGCTTCTTCCATACCACATCTAATAAACATTTCACAAAGAGAAGTACTGGTTGTAACTATTTCTGAAGTAAACAAATTGACACAAAAACTAAAGAATGACAATAAACAAGTGAAAACATCCAGAACTCACATTAATACGCATCTTGTTCCACTTATCTTAATATATAAAGAGGAAAGACTGGCATTAAAAAAAGTGCATTTTTGATAACTCCAAAATAGCTTCCGGTCTGTGCCTTCTTCTCCTATGGCACTATGCTGTTCACATTATGGCAGAAGACTCAGAGTAGCTCTTTGTCAATAGGAGAGGTACCATTTAGCTTAGTAATGTTCTGCAGGCCGGATAAGACCCTTGTGGCAAATTCTCCAATATGGATAGCAAGGCCTCTTGAATACAGCAGACAGCACTATTAAAGAAGAGCCTCATCAGCATTGGAAATGCCATATAGCCTACTATACAGATGACTATGACCAGAGAAACGCTGAACAGGATATGGGGTCTGTAGTGATGACAGCGGTGTCATTCTTCACACACAGCATGTATCTCCAGCATATGAAGTCACCAACGTCCATGTAGTCTCTTCCTCCCGAGTGGCGCAGCGGTCTAAGACACTGCATCTCGATGCTAGAGGCGTCACTACAGACCCTGGTTTGATCCCGGGCTGTATCACAACCAGCCGTGATCAGGAGTCCCATAGGGTGGCCCGCAACTGGCCCAGCGTCGTCCGGGTTAGGGGAGGGTTGGGCTGGGGTAGGCAGTCATTGTAAAATAAGAATTTGTTCTTAATTGACTTGCCTAGTTAAATAAAAATATATAAATAAATTCCTTCCGCCATGTAGCTGTAGACACTGTAGGTGCCAAGTAGTCATGAAACAGAAGACGACGGAATGAAACAGAGTAGGCACTAGCTCAACTTGTCCAATAAGAAACACCAATTTTAGTTTTCCGTTGCAAAAAGTTTTGCTACAGTGTGCTCTAATGAACAGGACCCAGGCTACCATCTCTCTGACCATGACAACACTATAGGACAGCATAGAGGCCCAGGACATCAGACTACCGTCCATGTGGACGCTGAGCATCTCTGTTGACGTTGGCCAGGCTGTGAGCCAGTCTCTTAGTAAACAGAACATGTGATTTACCACAGTATGAACGGGTAGTCTTCAACAGCTCTTCTTCCAGTGGGACCAGCAGAGAGCTCACAGGATCCTCCCTAAATGAGTACTGAGAAATAGAACATTCTGTTACCAAACAGGCACTACATGTGAAGTCCACAGTTCTAGATATCTACTACAGCTGTGGCCAGAAATTCATTACATTTTAGTCATTTGGCAGAAGCTCTTATACAGAGCAACTTACAATCAGTACAATTCACATCAGTGCATGCTTTTAATGTGTGATCAAATAGACGGGTAGTGAAACATGTTTTAATAGTTGTATGAAGCGTAAGAAACGTCCAACCTTTCTTTTCAGTGGAATAAATGTCCATGAAGCTGCTGAGGTGATGTAGAGATAAAAGCCTCAACATGGTTAAATCCCACCTTATTATCCTCCTCAGTCCAACTACAGATTACACAATCAGTCTTCTCCTCTTCCCAATAATGGAAGTACCTTTACAGCACTCCCAGGAAATCAAAGGGGATTACTATTTTACGTCCTCTCGTTCCGTTTAGTCCCTGATATTGGGTTACTAAAAGTTAAGCCCCCCCCACCGGTCATAAAGCTCCATTTCCAATGTGTGTGTTGTTTTTATGAGGATGACGGAGCACTGTGCCAGTGGAGACTGAGCCTCTACATGTACCATCAGCACTAAAACTTTACTGCTCTTTCCTGGGCCTTGGTTTAACTGTGGCTTTAATACTCTCAGATATTATGTATGAGGTGTGTGTGTGTGTGTGTGTGTGTGTCAGATGTACTAAGAGGCAAGGACGCAATATTGACCAGACATCTTTCTGATGGACGCTCGATCCTTAGTTATAGGAAAGCAATACAAACCTGGACATTGATGATGTCATTAAACAAATGCCCAGTGTAGTCGATATCATTAAAACAACTTTGATCAGTTAGAACACATCCCTATAAGGAAATCTGTTACACTCAACACTGAAACTTGTGGAGATCTGCATAGAACTGGTCTGGACGCACAAACAACCATTTCCTTACACACCTAATACACAATCAATGAAAAACAAGTTGTTTTCCCATCTGGAAACCCTGATCTGTGATCGTTTAGTTTACCTGTCGTATGGCATCGTAGACGGCCCAGAAGGCGGGCTGAAATACTGCTCTGTGATTGTTTAGCCTACCTGTCGTTTGGGGTTGTAGATCTGTGATCGTTTAGCTTACCTGATGTATGGCGTCGTAGACTACACTGATCTGTGATCATTTAGTTTACCTGTCGTATGGCGTCGTAGATCCTTGATCGTTTAGTTTACCTGTCGTATGGCGTCGTAGATCCTTGATCGTTTAGTTTACCTGTCGTATGGCGTCGTAGATCTGTGATCGTTTAGTTTACCTGTCGTATGGTGTCGTAGATCTGTGATGGTTTAGTTTACCTGTCATATGGCGTCGTAGATCTGTGATGGTTTAGTTTACCTGTCGTATGGCGTCGTAGACGGCCCTGAAGGCAGGCTGTTTGAGGTCATGGTACACTCCTCTGTTCCCGTGCAGGATAAAGATACCCTCCTCCTCCGCGGAGCCACAGTTACTGCCGTAGATACAGTGGTCTGGACGGTAGTTCCAGTGGCAGGGGACTTCCAACAGACACTCTGGAGGGGGAGAGACAAGGGCTAGTTTAGAGGGGCACCAATCCAATACTTCTGCTTGTCTTATCGCCCTGGAGCTTAGTTGATCATCTTGACACACACCTTATTACCCAGGTAAACAATAAGGCAAGACAATACACTGCTGCCCTGCAGGGCTGAAGTTGGGATACCTGCCACAACTATTACATTTAAAAGGTTCATGTTTCTAATCAAATCTACATTTTATTTGTCACGTGCCGAGTACAACAGGTGTAGAGCTTACAGTGAAAAAAATAAGCTTACTTACAAGCATATAACCAACAATGCATTAAAAGTGTTAAGTATAAAATAGAAAATAAAAGTAACAAATAATTCAACTGCAGCAGTAAAATCATATTGAATGGTGTTAAACAGCTATGTGTTGAGAGTTGAGTCTCTCCAGGGTTGTGATGGAAGATGTTTCTACTATAACAACCATATACACTGTCTATATGTCATGTGACTCATCATGTGGTGTAATAAGGAAGGTGCTGAGCTGTGAGTCTCACCAGGGTTGTGATGGAAGATGTTTCTACTATAACAACCATATACACTGTCTATATGTCATGTGACTCATCATGTGGTGTAATAAGGAAGGTGCTGAGCTGTGAGTCTCACCAGGGTTGTGATAGAAGATGTTTCTACTATAACAACCATATACACTGTCTATATGTCATGTGACTCATCATGTGGTGTAATAAGGAAGGTGCTGAGCTGTGAGTCTCACCAGGGTTGTGATGGAAGATGTTTCTACTATAACAACCATATACACTGTCTATATGTCATGTGACTCATCATGTGGTGTAATAAGGAAGGTGCTGAGCTGTGAGTCTCACCAGGGTTGTGATGGAAGATGTTTCTACTATAACAACCATATACACTGTCTATATGTCATGTGACTCATCATGTGGTGTAATAAGGTGCTGAGCTGTGAGTCTCACCAGGGTTGTGATGGAAGATGTTTCTACTATAACAACCATATACACTGTCTATATGTCATGTGACTCATCATGTGGTGTAATAAGGTGCTGAGCTGTGAGTCTCACCAGGGTTGTGATGGAAGATGTTTCTACTATAACAACCATATACACTGTCTATATGTCATGTGACTCATCATGTGGTGTAATAAGGTGCTGAGCTGTGAGTCTCACCAGGGTTGTGATGGAAGATGTTTCTACTATAACAACCATATACACTGTCTATATGTCATGTGACTCATCATGTGGTGTAATAAGGTGCTGAGCTGTGAGTCTCACCAGGGTTGTGATGGAAGATGTTTCTACTATAACAACCATATACACTGTCTATATGTCATGTGACTCATCATGTGGTGTAATAAGGTGCTGAGCTGTGAGTCTCACCAGGGTTGTGATGGAAGATGTTTCTACTATAACAACCATATACACTGTCTATATGTCATGTGACTCATCATGTGGTGTAATAAGGTGCTGAGCTGTGAGTCTCACCAGGGTTGTGATGGAAGATGTTTCTACTATAACAACCATTTACACTGTCTATATGTCATGTGACTCATCATGTGGTGTAATAAGGAAGGTGCTGAGCTGTGAGTCTCACCAGGGTTGTGATGGAAGATGTTTCTACTATAACAACCATATACACTGTCTATATGTCATGTGACTCATCATGTGGTGTAATAAGGTGCTGAGCTGTGAGTCTCTCCAGGGTTGTGATGGAAGATGTTTCTACTATAACAACCATATACACTGTCTATATGTCATGTGACTCATCATGTGGTGTAATAAGGAAGGTGCTGAGCTGTGAGTCTCACCAGGGTTGTGATGGAAGACGTTTCTACTATAACAACCATATACACTGTCTATATGTCATGTGACTCATCATGTGGTGTAATAAGGAAGGTGCTGAGCTGTGAGTCTCTCCAGGGTTGTGATGGAAGATGTTTCTACTATAACAACCATATACACTGTCTATATGTCATGTGACTCATCATGTGGTGTAATAAGGAAGGTGCTGAGCTGTGAGTCTCACCAGGGTTGTGATAGAAGATGTTTCTACTATAACAACCATATACACTGTCTATATGTCATGTGACTCATCATGTGGTGTAATAAGGTGCTGAGCTGTGAGTCTCACCAGGGTTGTGATGGAAGATGTTTCTACTATAACAACCATATACACTGTCTATATGTCATGTGACTCATCATGTGGTGTAATAAGGAAGGTGCTGAGCTGTGAGTCTCACCAGGGTTGTGATAGAAGATGTTTCTACTATAACAACCATATACACTGTCTATATGTCATGTGACTCATCATGTGGTGTAATAAGGAAGGTGCTGAGCTGTGAGTCTCTCCAGGGTTGTGATGGAAGATGTTTCTACTATAACAACCATATACACTGTCTATATGTCATGTGACTCATCATGTGGTGTAATAAGGTGCTGAGCTGTGAGTCTCACCAGGGTTGTGATGGAAGATGTTTCTACTATAACAACCATATACACTGTCTATATGTCATGTGACTCATCATGTGGTGTAATAAGGAAGGTGCTGAGCTGTGAGTCTCACCAGGGTTGTGATGGAAGATGTTTCTACTATAACAACCATATACACTGTCTATATGTCATGTGACTCATCATGTGGTGTAATAAGGAAGGTGCTGAGCTGTGAGTCTCACCAGGGTTGTGATGGAAGATGTTTCTACTATAACAACCATATACACTGTCTATATGTCATGTGACTCATCATGTGGTGTAATAAGGTGCTGAGCTGTGAGTCTCACCAGGGTTGTGATGGAAGATGTTTCTACTATAACAACCATATACACTGTCTATATGTCATGTGACTCATCATGTGGTGTAATAAGGTGCTGAGCTGTGAGTCTCACCAGGGTTGTGATGGAAGATGTTTCTACTATAACAACCATATACACTGTCTATATGTCATGTGACTCATCATGTGGTGTAATAAGGTGCTGAGCTGTGAGTCTCACCAGGGTTGTGATGGAAGATGTTTCTACTATAACAACCATATACACTGTCTATATGTCATGTGACTCATCATGTGGTGTAATAAGGTGCTGAGCTGTGAGTCTCTCCAGGGTTGTGATGGAAGATGTTTCTACTATAACAACCATATACACTGTCTATATGTCATGTGACTCATCATGTGGTGTAATAAGGTGCTGAGCTGTGAGTCTCACCAGGGTTGTGATGGAAGATGTTTCTACTATAACAACCATATACACTGTCTATATGTCATGTGACTCATCATGTGGTGTAATAAGGTGCTGAGCTGTGAGTCTCACCAGGGTTGTGATGGAAGATGTTTCTACTATAACAACCATATACACTGTCTATATGTCATGTGACTCATCATGTGGTGTAATAAGGTGCTGAGCTGTGAGTCTCACCAGGGTTGTGATGGAAGATGTTTCTACTATAACAACCATATACACTGTCTATATGTCATGTGACTCATGTGGTGTAATAAGGTGCTGAGCTGTGAGTCTCTCCAGGGTTGTGATGGAAGATGTTTCTACTATAACAACCATATACACTGTCTATATGTCATGTGACTCATCATGTGGTGTAATAAGGAAGGTGCTGAGCTGTGAGTCTCACCAGGGTTGTGATGGAAGATGTTTCTACTATAACAACCATATACACTGTCTATATGTCATGTGACTCATCATGTGGTGTAATAAGGTGCTGAGCTGTGAGTCTCACCAGGGTTGTGATGGAAGATGTTTCTACTATAACAACCATATACACTGTCTATATGTCATGTGACTCATCATGTGGTGTAATAAGGTGCTGAGCTGTGAGTCTCACCAGGGTTGTGATGGAAGATGTTTCTACTATAACAACCATATACACTGTCTATATGTCATGTGACTCATCATGTGGTGTAATAAGGTGCTGAGCTGTGAGTCTCACCAGGGTTGTGATGGAAGATGTTTCTACTATAACAACCATATACACTGTCTATATGTCATGTGACTCATCATGTGGTGTAATAAGGAAGGTGCTGAGCTGTGAGTCTCACCAGGGTTGTGATAGAAGATGTTTCTACTATAACAACCATATACACTGTCTATATGTCATGTGACTCATCATGTGGTGTAATAAGGTGCTGAGCTGTGAGTCTCACCAGGGTTGTGATGGAAGATGTTTCTACTATAACAACCATATACACTGTCTATATGTCATGTGACTCATCATGTGGTGTAATAAGGAAGGTGCTGAGCTGTGAGTCTCACCAGGGTTGTGATAGAAGATGTTTCTACTATAACAACCATATACACTGTCTATATGTCATGTGACTCATCATGTGGTGTAATAAGGAAGGTGCTGAGCTGTGAGTCTCTCCAGGGTTGTGATGGAAGATGTTTCTACTATAACAACCATATACACTGTCTATATGTCATGTGACTCATCATGTGGTGTAATAAGGTGCTGAGCTGTGAGTCTCTCCAGGGTTGTGATGGAAGATGTTTCTACTATAACAACCATATACACTGTCTATATGTCATGTGACTCATCATGTGGTGTAATAAGGTGCTGAGCTGTGAGTCTCACCAGGGTTGTGATGGAAGATGTTTCTACTATAACAACCATATACACTGTCTATATGTCATGTGACTCATCATGTGGTGTAATAAGGTGCTGAGCTGTGAGTCTCACCAGGGTTGTGATGGAAGATGATGTTGAGCAGGTCCTGGTCTCCCCAGGTCATGTTTAGTTTATATTTCTGCAGTAGGGGCATCAGCAGCTCCTCCCACCTCAGACCCACTGACGTCATGTCATTCTGATCACACAGAACAGGACAGAGAGGACATTGTTGAAGTGGAAAATCGAAGAGCCTGTGCAAACATCTTTATGAGTTTTGTTTGTCATTCATTCAACAGGGATAAAATGATTGTAGAAAATCTCGATTCTCCCATCTCTGGATGACATTATATCTGACTGTATTGCAATGGTGACCTCTGCTGGTCGAAGCTTATATTACCTTGAAGTGTGTGGCCCTGATGCGTGTCATGTTCATGAGCATGACTCCAGAGTTGATGCCCGTCCTGCCATAGTAGGGGTGGCGGGCGAAGCGGCTGTACCAGGCGATGCGTGGCTCCTCGTGCTCCGGCGCCATGGCGGCCAGCTGGCTAGCGTTGAAGTGAGCTAGCAGGGACCACAGAGCGTCGACAGGCTGGAGGAACAAGATGTCCGAGTCCACGTAGACTAGAGAATCCACCTCCTTTAGGATGAGCTGGGGGACAGAAACAGAGGTTAGAGGTCAGAGGCCAGGAACAAGATGTCTGAGTCCACCTCCTTTAGGATCAACTGAAGACAAGAGAGAATCAGAAAACAGACAATCCAGTTAGTGTAGACATTTATAGTAACACTTTTACAGTCACTCCAAGATATTATTTTGAGGCACTAGAAACCATCATCATGCTAATATTTAACTAAACTAAATAGAATTTCTCCAGCTATGAAACTCACAGGTAGGAAGAGTCTCTGAGAAGCACATGGTTTGAAGAGCTTCTTCCACTCTGCAGCATTCTCATGGGGAAAGGTGATGGGGTACAGAGTGTAGTTAAACCTGGAGCGGAACGAACTTGGCCACGACTCTAACTAAACACAGAACAAAGCAAACAGACATGTGTTATTACACAGAGGTTTTAAAAAGAGGTAAATACTCAAAAGTTTATAGACAAGATAGATAACCTCTAGGCCACGCATCAAACTCATTCCACGGAGGTCTGAGTGGCTGCAGGTTCTCGCTCCTCCCTTGTACTTGATTGATGAATTAAGGTCACTAATTAGTAAGGAACTCCTCTCACCTGGTTGTCTAGAGCTTATTTGAAAGGAAAAAACTAAAACCTGCAGAAGCTGGGCCCTCCATGGAATTAGTTTTACGCCCCGGGTCTAGGTTATACACGGACTATATCAAACATTAGGAACACATTCATAATATTGAGTTGCACCAACAAGGGATCATAGCTTTAACAGGTGACATCAACAAGGGATCATAGCTTTAACAGGTGACATCAACAAGGGATCATAGCTTTAACAGGTGACATCAACAAGGGATCATAGCTTTAACAGGTGACACCAACAAGGGATCATAGCTTTAACAGGTGACATCAACAAGGGATCATAGCTTTAACAGTCTATGTCATGGAAAGAGCAGTGTTCATAGTGTTTCCTACTCTGTGTGTATCATGTACACCGGACCAAATGGGACTTTATTGAAGCCTATATTCTAGTTGTGATGTAGATGCTATTACATTATTATATTAGGGCATGTGATATTACAACGTCATTGTCACAATCACACCTCATTACTACCACATTATTATGCCTCCAATCACAGGCTATAGGACTAGTAGTGCATCCAGTCCAACTCACAGCTTCTATAAAGCTGGCGTGCAGCTGGTCTTCAGCGAAGATGTGTAGGCACAGTGGTTTGATGCTGAGCATAACAGCAGACTTCAGCATGGTGAGAGTCTCCTCTAGTCTCTGTCCGCAGGCCACTACAGCCAGGTGCATGGGTGCCGCCGTCCAATCACGGCCCTCTGCTTCCCTCATGATGTACCTGCAAATAAACAGAAGTACGCTAGAGTTAAATCAAAGTTTGTTTCATTTAAAAGGTTAAAACCGTAGGTCAATGATTTATGCCAGGTTCACCAACTGGTTCAGACACGTCACTGAACGCTGTTCTGCTCTTCCAAACCTGGAGGGGGGCTTGCTTGTAGACTTCTCTTGCCAGACGAACAGCTCTATTGCCCTGTCATTCCCCTTCTCTCT
This sequence comes from Salmo trutta, assembly GCF_901001165.1. NCBI lineage: Eukaryota > Metazoa > Chordata > Actinopteri > Salmoniformes > Salmonidae > Salmo > Salmo trutta. The sequence goes on from NW_021823043.1 coordinate 2,493,886, forward strand.
CCCAACTTCCAAGTCTCATATCTAAAGTGAATATTTGACAGGGCCAGAGAGGATTTGAAAAGGCTATTCTTCTCCTCATCACACAGCAAACCAGATGCCTGTCACCACCAGCTAAACCGAATAGCGACAGAGATCCCTTGCTTGACTGAAGAGACAAAGCAGTAAGGTTAGGATTTAAAAGTTGTTGTAGGACAGAAGAGAAGGGGGTGTGTTCGTCTAGGCAACCTGATTCTCTTGTTTGTCATTCACACTAGTTTGTTGACTGTAACAACCTGTTAAAGGCCATAAGCACCCGTTTAATTGCACATCCTGTTGCTTAGCAATCCAGCAGAGACCACTGAAGTTGGCCAACAGAGATTTAACTTCCATTTCAACAACTGCAAACTGTTTTCCGATTATTATTATTCCGTGCTTTCTGGTGTAGACTACTGACTGATGCCCACATGTGTTGTCAAGACATCTGTAACTAGTATTTATGTAACTAGGCAAGTCAGTTAAGAATACATTCGTATTTACTAGTAGGTCAGCCAGCACCACCCCAACGGGTTGGTGAAAGGGTGACGGAAAACCAATCAGCTATGAAAATAAAGAGGTGTCACTCTTTATGTTGTGGAAATCTCTCATAAGTCAAGTCACGAAGAAATATATGTTATTGAACCTAATTCGACCAGTTAACTTTCCCGCAGAAAAAAACCCGTATTTTCTTTATTACAGGTTCATCCGTGCTATATTGAGCTTGTTTTGCTATATGTACATGTCTTTGCGAGCCTTTGATCCTAATGTAGTTGTTAGGGCTGGAACTGCAAGTACACAGTGTCCATGACCATAGTGAAAGTGGGAAGGATGCAACAAGTTAGCCAGAGGAATTGTTACAATTTGTCTTGTCACTGTATATTTGTTTCACAGAGGCAACTTGATGAAAAACCCGTTCATCTGATACTATCGTGGAGAACACATGTCAATGGTGCACATTCCAATACATTACCTGCAGAGGAAATTATTTTTCCACCAAGAAAGTTATGCATTCATTTTGTGTCAAGCCTTTTGAAGTGTATTACAATCTAGCTATATAATAAGCAGTGTAACTATTACCTAGTGTACCAGTGTTGATCGCCTGGGCCTGTTTCGTCCGGCCCTCGCCTGGTTTCTTGTCCAATGTCGCTTCGCTGAGAGGCCGCGGCTCGATGGAGGAAAGTCTTCCGACCCAGTCCTCCTCCGACCGACAGATCTGAATAAAATAGTTTACTATACACGTACAAGGCCGAGAACACGGCAAACAACATGCACACGAGGAATGCACGAATGTAACGCCGCATTATTAAAAGTAAAAGCGCTTTCAAAAGTCAGTCATGACACAGGACGAAGCTGGCTACCACCATTCACACCGTTCTGTGAGAACCATTGGGGGAAGGGAGGAGTGTAAATAACAGTGAATCCCTTCCCCGGTCTGTGTGTGACTCTGAGAAGTAGGCTACACAATAAATATGCTTTTCAAAACCACATTCATGAGGAAATATCAGAGCATCCTTCTGATATTACTTTTATGTTTTAATTGTAGGCCTATAATAAACGAAACGGCATTGTATTTGATGTGGGTTAGAGGTTATCCACTAGATGGCGCTATCGGTAGGTAAAAAGGCTGGCTTTCCATCCTTGATAGCCGCCGGAGTGGGCCAGACAAAAGATAGGTCTACTCTACCTACCGCGCCTTCAGAAAGTATTCACACCACCTTTTCCACATTTTGTTATGTTACAGCCTGAATTTAAAATGGATTAAATTGAGATTTTGTGTCACTGGCCTACACACAATACCCCACAATGTCAAAGTAGAATTAAAAAAAATGTAAGCTAAAATGTCTTGAGTGAATAAGTATTCAACCTCCCTGTTATGGCAAGCCTAAATAAGTTCAGGAGTAAAAATGTATTTAACAAGTCACATAATAAGTTGCATGGACTCACTCTGTGTGCAATAACAATGTTTAACATGACTTTTGAATGACTACCTCATTTCTGAACCCCACACAAAAAATTATCTGAAAGGTCCCTCAGTCGAGCAGTGAATTTCAAACACAGATTCAACCATAAAGTTTAGGGAGGTTTTCCAATGCCTCACAAAGAAGGGCACCTATTGGTAGATGGGTAAAAATAAAATAAAAAAACAGAAATATAATATCCCTTTGAGCATGATGAAGTTATTAATTACTCTTTGGATGGTGTATCAATACACCTAGTCACTACAAAGATGTAGGCGTCCTTCCTAACTCAGTTGCCAGACAGGAAGGAAGGTGATTCTAACATGTACTGACTCAGGGGGTTGAATACTTATCTAGATCATTGACAAAAAAAATACAATTTCATCAATTTTAATCCCCCTTTGTAACAAAATGAGGAAAAAGTCAAGGTGTGTGAATACTGTACATGCCAATTGTGTCAGTTAAACACTGTGGCTAGAATTGCTTCCACTACTTACCTATTATTGGTCACCATCCAAACATACGTTCCCTAGAACCCTGGTTCATATCCAGGACAAGCCGTTAAAGTCTAGAACCCTGTTGTTATAGAAACATGGACAACAGACAGAAAGCAGAACTCTTTTCCAATACATAATGCCATTATTTATATCTTTCTTTATAGACATTGAACCATGTAATCAACCAAGTTGTCCATACATTTCTAAACAGCAAAGCTTGGTAGAAACAAAACAAATAATAGAAAATGTAACAGTGAATGTTGTGATACAGTACCATTTGAGGTGGTGTTAAAACGGACACAATTCAAAAACAGACGTTGTTTTGAAGAATATTTTCTCATGAATGATAAAACCACACCAGGTCCCGGCTGATGTGAGTCAATGACAATACAATTCAGTCTCCAACACATTCAATCAATAAATGACACTTTACAACTGAGAGACAAGTACCAAAAGAGAACCCATAGGTTTTCAATCCTCTCCGCATGTACCTCATGTTTTCTCCCATAATGCAACACAAACTGAAGAACTCTGAACCATAATCATCATGTCACGACAGTTCTCATTGGACAGGAGGTTGAATGTCCCGATGTTGACATGGATACTAACACTGACGTGATGTTATAACACATTAAAACAGAGCTGTACAATAGGCTAAGATCAGCTAAATGTAATGACATTACTTCATGTTTAGAACACAGGTTTCAAAAAATAGTTTTTAAAAGTCAGTTAAATTGACCTAAAGTTAATCAGAGAAATTTCATTAAAACAAGACTTCAGATTGTGGTGTTTTTTTGTCCAAAAGCAAACCACAACTCAAGGTTGGTAGTAGAGTGCTAGCTATAACCTGTAGCTGCTAAATGTGTTGATCTAGCTATAACCTGTAGCTGCTAAATGTGTTGATCTAGCTATAACCTGTAGCTGCTAAATGTGTTGATCTAGCTGTAACCTGTAGCTTCTAAATGTGTTGATCTAGCTATAACCTGTAGCTGCTAAATGTGTTGATCTAGCTGTAACCTGTAGCTGCTAAATGTGTTGATCTAGCTATAACCTGTAGCTGCTAAATTTGTTGATCTAGCTATAACCTGTAGCTGCTAAATGTGTTGATCTAGCTATAACCTGTAGCTGCTAAATGTGTTGATCTAGCTATAACCTGTAGCTGCTAAATGTGTTGATCTAGCTGTAACCTGTAGCTGCTAAATGTGTTGATCTAGCTATAACCTGTAGCTGCTAAATGTGTTGATCTAGCTATAACCTGTAGCTGCTAAATGTGTTGATCTAGCTATAACCTGTAGCTGCTAAATGTGTTGATCTAGCAGTAACCTGTAGCTGCTAAATGTGTTGATCTAGCTATAACCTGTAGCTAGTACTACAGTAAATGTGCAAGTCCAGAGATAACATTACATATCCGAGTTGAGGACAGAGGAGTGAGGTTAGAGTGGCCTATGTTAAGCCATGAGTAGTCATAGCCAGGGTCTAGGGGTCAGGGGTCCAGGCCAAGGTCTAGGGGATCCAGGCCAAGGTCTAGGGATCGGGGATCCAGGCCAAGGTCTAGGGGTCGGGGATCCAGGCCAAGGTCTAGGGATTGGGGATCCAGGCCAAGTTCTAGGGGTCGGAGATCCAGGCCAAGGTCCAGGGGTTGGGGATCCAGGTCAAGGTCTAGGGGTTGGGGATCCAGGTCAAGGTCTAGGGGTTGGGGATCCAGGTCAAGGTCTAGGGGTTGGGGATCCAGGTCAAGGTCTAGGGGATCCAGGTCAAGGTCTAGGGGTTGGGGATCCAGGTCAAGATCTAGGGGTTAGGGATCGAGGTCAAGATCTAGGGGTCGGGAATCCAGGCCAAGGTCTAGGGGTTGAAGGTCTGAGGGTCTGCTGGGCTAGGAGTTTGGTCCAGGGCCTCCAACTTGGGGGGGGGGGGGGGGGGGGGGGGGGGTGGGGGGCTCCAAGGGGGGTGGTCTAGTGGGACTCTGTCCCGACTAAGAAGCCCTCTCCTCGGGGTGAAGTTGACCGTGAAACCCCTCTCTCAGTGTTGTTGTCTGAGCTGGAGCCACTGTGGTGTTCTGCAGACACAGACACAGTGCTGGAGGGGGTGGTAGAGGAGGGGGGTGTGGTGGTGCTGGTGGAGGAGGGGGGAGGTTTGGTTTTCTCCTTAAAGTCTGTGATGATGACAGTCAGGTCTCCAACCGTGACCTCTAGGTGCTGAGCGCTGCTCCTGTCAATGTTTTTTAACCTGGGCCTGATGGAGGGAGAGGAGACAGGTGGATGTTATAAGCCTTTGACAGAGAGAGAGGATGGGGTAAACCACACAAACTGGAGCGCTTATGAAATATGCGGAAACCATATACAGTTAAGGTCAGAAGTTTACATACACCTTAGCCAAGTACATTTAAACTCAGTTTTTCACAATTCCTGACATTTAATCCTTGTAAAAATTCCCTGTCTTAGGTCAGTTAGGATCACCACTTTATTTTAAGAATGTGAAATGTCAGAATAATAGTGGAGAAAATTATTTATTTCAGCTTTCATTTCTTTCATCACATTCCCAGTGGGTCAGAAGTTTACATACACTCAATAAGTATTTGGTAGCATTGTTTAACTTGGGTCAAACGTTTCGGGTAGCCTTCCAATAAGTTGTGTGAATTTTGGCCCATTCCCCCTGACAGAGCTGGTGTAACTGAGTCAGGTTTGTTGGCCTCCTTGCTCGCACATGCTTTTTCAGTTCTGCCCACAAATGTTCTATGGGATTGAGGGGCTTTATGTTGGCCACTCCAATACCTTGACTTTGTTGTCCTTAAGCCATTTTGCCACAACTTTGGAAGTATGCTTGGGGTCATTGTCCATTTGGAAGACCCATTTGCAACCAAGCTTTAACTTCCTGACTGATGTCTTGAGATGTTGCTTCAATATATCCACATAATTTTTCCTCCCTCATGATGCTATCTATTTTGTGAAGTGCACCAGTCCCTTCTGCAGCAAAGCACCCCCACAACATGATGCTGCCACCCCCGTGCTTCACAGTTGGGATGACGTTCTTCGTCTTGCAAGCCTCACCCTTTTTCCTCCAAACATAACGATTGTCATTATGGCCAAACAGTTCTATTTTTGTTTCATCAGACCAGAGGACATTTCTCCAAAAGTATGATCTTTGTCCTCATGTGCAGTTGCAAACCGTAGTCTGGCTTTTTTATTGCGGGTTTGGAGCAGTGGCTTCTTCCTTGCAGAGCGGCCTTTCAGGTTATGTCGATATAGGACTTGTTTTACTGTGGATATAGATACTTTTGTACCTGTTTCCTCCAGCATCTTCACAAGGTCTTGCTGTTGTTCTGGGATTGATTTGCCCTTTTCGCACCAAAGTACGTTCATCTCTAGGAGACAGAACGCGTCTCCTTCCTGAACGGTATGACGGCTGCGTGGTCCCATGGTGTTTATACTTGCGTACTATTGTTTGTACAGATGAACGTGGTACCTTCAGGTGTTTGGAAATTGCTCACAAGGATGAACCAGATTTGTGGAGGTCTACAAATTTTTTTCTGAGGTCTTGGCTGATTTCTTTTGATTTTCCCATGATGTCAAGCAAAGAGGCACTGAGTTTGAAGGTAGGCCTTGAAATACATCCACAGGTACATCTCCAATTGACTCAAATGATGTCAATTAGCCTATCGGAAGCTTCTAAAGCCATGACATCATTTTCTGGAATTTTCCAAGCTGTTTAAAGGCACAGTCAATTTAGTGTATGTAAACTTCTGACCCACTGGAATTGTGATACAGTGAATTATAAGTGAAATAATCTGTCTAAACAATTTTTGTACAAATTAATTGTGTCATGCACAAAGTAGATGTCCTAACCGACTTGCCAAAACTATAGTTTGTTAACAAGAAATTTGTGGATTGAGTTTTAATGACTCCAACATAAGTGTACGTAAACTTCCGACTTCAACAGTACCTTTCTACTATCATACTACTTTGATACTGCTACACTGACACTAATAATACTAGTAATACTCCCACTATCATACTAATAATAAACACTATCATGCTGATACTAATCACACCATCATACTACTACTACTACTACTACTCACACTATCATACTGATACTAATCACACTATCATACTACTACTACTACTAATAATAATAATCACACTATCATACTACTACTCACACTATCATACTGATACTAATCACACTATCATACTACTAATCACACCATACTACTACTACTAATCACACTATCATACTACTAATCACACTATCATACTACTACTAATCACACCATACTACTACTACTACTAATCACACTATCATACTGATACTAATAATACTACACTGACACTAATAATACTAGTAATACTCCCACTATCATACTAATAATAAACACTATCATGCTGATACTAATCACACCATCATACTACTACTACTACTACTACTCACACTATCATACTGATACTAATCACACTATCATACTACTACTACTACTAATAATAATAATCACACTATCATACTACTACTCACACTATCATACTGATACTAATCACACTATCATACTACTAATCACACCATACTACTACTACTAATCACACTATCATACTACTAATCACACTATCATACTACTACTCACACTATCATACTACTACTAATCACACTACTACTAATCACACTATCATACTACTACTAGTAATCACACTATACTATGACTAATCACACTATCCTACTACTACTACTAATCACACTATACTACTACTACTACTAATCACACTATTCTACTACTACTACTCACACTATCATACTACTACTACTCACACTATCATACTACTACTACTCACACTATCATACTACTACTAATCACACTATCATAGTACTAATCACACCACCATACTACTACTACTACTACTACTACTCACACTATCATACTGATACTAATCACACCATACTACTACTAATCACACTATACTACTACTAATCACACTATCCTACTACTACTAATCACACTATCCTACTACTACTACTACTAGTCACACTATCATACTACTATTCACACTATCATACTACTACTAATCACACTATCCTACTACTACTACTACTAGTCACACTATCATACTACTATTCACACTATCATACTACTACTAATCACACCATACTACTACTACTACTAATCACACTATCCTACTGATACTAATCACACTATCCTACTACTACTACTACTAATCACACTATCATACTACTACTAATCACACTATCCTACTACTACTACTACTAATCACACTATCATACTACTACTAATCACACTATCCTACTACTACTACTACTAATCACACTATCATACTGATACTAATCACACTATCCTACTACTACTACTACTAATCACACTATCATACTACTACTAATCACACTATCATACTACTACTAATCACACTATCATACTACTACTAATCACACTATCATACTACTACTACTACTAATCACACTATCATACTGATACTAATCACACTATCATACTACTACTACTACTAATCACACCATACTACTACTACTACTAATCACACTATCCTACTGATACTAATCACACTATCCTACTACTACTACTACTAATCACACTATCATACTACTACTAATCACACTATCCTACTACTACTACTACTAATCACACTATCATACTACTACTACTACTATTCACACTATCATACTACTACTAATCACACCATACTACTACTACTACTAATCACACTATCATACTGATACTAATCACACTATCATACTACTAATCACACTATCATACTACTAATCACACTATCATACTACTACTCACACTATCATAATACTACTACTACTCACACTATCATACTACTGCTACTACTAATCACACTATCATACTACTACTAATCACACTATCCTACTACTAATCACACTATCATACTGATACTAATCACACTATCCTACTACTACTACTAATCACACTATCCTACTACTACTACTAATCACACTATCCTACTACTACTCACACTATCATACTACTACTAGTCACACTATCATACTACTAATCACACTATCCTACTACTACTAGTCACACTATCATACTACTACTACTACTAATCACACTATCCTACTACTACTACTAATCACACTATCCTACTACTACTAATCACACTATCATACTACTACTACTACTAATCACACTATCCTACTACTACTAATCACACTATCCTACTACTACTACTACTAATCACACTATCCTACTACTACTACCCACACTATCATACTACTACTAGTCACACTATCATACTACTAATCACACTATCCTACTACTACTAGTCACACTATCCTACTACTACTACTAATCACACTATCCTACTACTACTAATCACACTATCCTACTACTACTAATCACACTATCCTACTACTACTACTAATCACACTATCCTACTACTACTAATCACACTATCCTACTACTACTAATCACACTATCATACTACTACTACTACTAATCACACTATCCTACTACTACTACTACTAATCACACTATCCTACTACTACTAATCACACTATCATACTACTACTAATCACACTATCATACTACTACTAATCACACTATCCTACTACTACTACTACTAATCACACTATCCTACTACTACTACTACTAATCACACTATCATACTACTACTAATCACACTATCATACTACTACTAATCACACTATCATACTACTACTAATCACACTATCATACTACTACTAATCACACTATCATACTACTACTACTACTAATCACACTATCATACTACTACTAATCACACTATCATACTACTACTACTACTAATCACACTATCATACTACTACTACTACTAATCACACTATCATACTACTACTAGTCACACCATCATACTACTACTACTAATCACACTATCATACTACTACTACTACTACTACTAATCACACTATCCTACTACTACTAATCACACTATCCTACTACTACTACTAATCACACTATCCTACTACTACTAATCACACTATCATACTACTACTACTACTAATCACACTATCCTACTACTACTACTACTAATCACACTATCATAATACTACTACTAATCACACCATCATACTACTACTAGTCACACCATCATACTACTACAGGTTAAATGCAACAGGTTCATGATAAACAGTTGTTTATCTGTGAATGTTTACCTCATCTTCTTGTGGCTGTTCTTCTTCACTGTGGGCTCTTTGTCATTCTTCTCCTGGTCCGTTCTGTCCTTATTGTCCTTCTTGGGCAGCAGCGTGGGCGAGGCGAACTGCGGCGCTACCCGCTGAGCAACCAGCTGGGAGACAGGACGAGGCTTCCTGTAGGAGCACACCGTACCATTAGTGAGACAGGGAAGCATTTAGCGAGCAAAACCAATGTGTTATATTTACAACCTGTCTAGTAATTAGCAGTTTCTAAGCCATTTATAAAGTATACCTTAATGTAAAGTGTCAACAATAACGGTTGAAAAAGCTGGAAACTTGGATACAGCAATCAACATTGATCTCAATGTTGCGCAATGACGTCAGTTATGGGAAAAACAGAAGTACGCCAACATAACAAGTGAAAAGGCCAAAGCAGTGACTAACCACCCAGCTTAATACTTAAAAGAACATACAGCATTGAATGCAATCAGTGGGTGTAGCCAAAGCTCCTCTCTGAAGAAGCAGCTACCCCATGTCCTCCTCCTCTGTCCAAATGCTTCACAACAACATGCATTATGCAATTATTCCAGTAGCACTGTATGCATGAGCTGCCAGGTCCTGTATGTTGCTTCTTTAGGGACGGACAAATCACTAGTGTGAATGCCAGCCCAGCCCACAGTGCTGACAGACCCATCTGCTGTTCTGCCATGGTGAGATTACTACACCATACAGTCAGTGTGTGTGTGTGTTGTGTGTGTGTGTGTTGTGTGTGTGTGTGTGTTGTGTTCTGCCATGGTGAGATTACTACACCATACAGTCAGTGTGTGTGTGTGTTGTGTGTGTGTGTTGTGTTCTGCCATGGTGAGATTACTACACCATACAGTCAGTGTGTGTGTGTGTGTGTGTGTGTTGTGTTCTGCCATGGTGAGATTACTACACCATACAGTCAGTGTGTGTGTGTGTGTGTGTGTGTGTTGTGTTCTGCCATGGTGAGATTACTACACCATACAGTCAGTGTGTGTGTGTGTGTGTGTGTGTGTGTGTGTTGTGTTCTGCCATGGCGAGATTACTACACCATACAGTCAGTGTGTGTGTGTGTTGTGTGTGTGTGTTGTGTTCTGCCATGGTGAGATTACTACACCATACAGTCAGTGTGTGTGTGTGTGTGTTGTGTGTGTGTGGTGTGTTCTGCCATGGCGAGATTACTACACCATACAGTCAGTGTGTGTGTGTGTTGTGTGTGTGTGTTGTGTTCTGCCATGGTGAGATTACTACACCATACAGTCAGTGTGTGTGTGTGTTGTGTGTGTGTGTTGTGTTCTGCCATGGTGAGATTACTACACCATACAGTCAGTGTGTGTGTGTGTGTGTGTGTTGTGTGTGTGTGGTGTTCTGCCATGGTGAGATTACTACATCATACAGTCTCTGTACTGACTGCAGAGTGATCTTTCCTTTCAGTGGTTCCGTCTAGAACAAAACACACACGCTGACATTTCACAGATGAGCCCTCGAGGCATGCAGAAACCCGACCAGCACATTTTGTACGAAATTCACCACCATGAGAGTAATTGTCATCAGCTTGTCTCTAGTCAGTTCCAATCACGCTGTAGTAAGATGGAGAAACAGTTTAGCCTACAAAATACTCCTTGTTTCTGCAGTGCTACTTATCAGTATGCTTATCTGTGATACTCTCAAATAGAACAGTACTTGACTTTCTGACACACGGAAACCATGACAACTACAGCTGGACCGAGTCCAGCTGTAGAGGAAGGCGTTGTTTAGTTTAGATGACCATAATGGCCTCAATTATAAACCTACAGCCTGAAAAAGCTACATTCAAGTGTTGTTCTGATAATCCCCTTACAGTAACTGCATCAAGGCCAGTCAGCGTGGACATGTATCACATGGCCTATATACTGCCAGAGACACAGAGATGGAGGGAGAGAGACAGAGAAAGAGAGAGGGGGGGTGGAAAGGAGAGTCGCAGCACAGCCCACCATGGAACTAACCAATGCTGACAACTTTAATCAGCCGGAGAACAATCTCTCAGTAATAACATAATGCATGTTGTTGTGTGTGTTGAAAATCATCTCTGTCCCGACTCCCCAAACACATTGGGATGGATGATGGGAGCGCTTGGTTTTCAGACTGAGTCAACTGCTGCAAGGTGATAGAGGAGACTGCTGCCAGGACTGATCCTGTCATGTTGTACAGAGGTGGAGTGGTTAACAGAGCACAGCAGTTAACCCAATCAGAGGTCATTATGAAAGCACCTACTATAAATCTCCAGTGTGTGTGTGTGTGTGTGTGTGTGTGTGTGTGTGTGTGTGTGTGTGTGTTGTCCAGTATTGGCCTAGCATTTACACACCACATCAGGCTGGGCTGGGACAGGGATTCCAATAGGATGACTTTCCTCAGTGTCTGGCTCTGCGCGCTAGCCTACGTTCTGACATTAATACTGTGTGTTGGAACCCCTGTGTGGGAGTGTGATTTTCAATCAATAGCCCACTCCCAGAATCTGTTCTAGAATGGCTAATGGAGTCTGCCACTATGAAAGTAGGACATCAAGGAGGGGTTTAAATAAACGCACCAAACAGCAGCCAGACAGAGTGGATTTCCTTTCAGCCAGCTAGATAAATAATGATGAGGTGCCTTTAGATCTTACATCACTGTCTCTAGTCTCTACACTGCCCTGACACTTTACATTATTCAACAATCAATTGGTATATATTTCATTGAAATGACTAACGAACAGAAGTAGCCTAAATCTCTCTCTCTCTCGTAGGGTATTTCACCCAATAGATATGGGAGTTCTTTTCAAATTCTTTGTGGGTCTGTGTAATCTGAGGGAAATATGTGTCTCTAATATGGTCATACATTTGGCAGGTTAGGAAGTGTAGCTCAGTTTCCACCTCATTTTGTGGGCAGTGTGCACATAGCCTGTCTTCTCTTGAGAGCCAGGTCTGCCTACGGCGGCCTTTCTCAATAGCAAGGCTCTCTCTCTCTCTCTGGATGACTGCACATCCTGTCACCCTTCTTCCCACTCTTCCCTCCCCCTGTCTGTCAGCCTCTCTAGTGATGGTGTTGTGTTATACAGTCATGTTAAAACACAGAGACACCAGGGGTCCTGATGACTCATTGACCCAGGCATAACACTGGTGTCTCACAGGGCTGCTGTTAGACCACAGCTGGCTGAAACGGTCAGCTCTCAATGTGTTGTACTGCTGCAGTATGTCTCATGGCTGCTGTTAGACCACAGCTGGCTGAAACGGTCAGCTCTCAATGTGTTGTACTGCTGCAGTATGTCTCATGGCTGCTGTTAGACCACAGTTGGCTGAAACTGTCAGCTCTCAATGTGTTGTACTGCTGCAGTATGTCTCATGGCTGCTGTTAGACCACAGTTGGCTGAAACTGTCAGCTCTCAATGTGTTGTACTGCTGCAGTATGTCTCATGGCTGCTGTTAGACCACAGTTGGCTGAAACTGTCAGCTCTCAATGTGTTGTACTGCTGCAGTATGTCTCATGGCTGCTGTTGGACCACAGCTGGCTGAAACTGTCAGCTCTCAATGTGTTGTACTGCTGCAGTATGTCTCATGGCTGCTGTTAGACCACAGTTGGCTGAAACTGTCAGCTCTCAATGTGTTGTACTGCTGCAGTATGTCTCATGGCTGCTGTTGGACCACAGCTGGCTGAAACGGTCAGCTCTCAATGTGTTGTACTGCTGCAGTATGTCTCATGGCTGCTGTTGGACCACAGCTGGCTGAAACTGTCAGCTCTCAATGTGTTGTACTGCTGCAGTATGTCTCATGGCTGCTGTTAGACCACAGCTGGCTGAAACTGTCAGCTCTCAATGTGTTGTACTGCTGCAGTATGTCTCATGGCTGCTGTTAGACCACAGTTGGCTGAAACTGTCAGCTCTCAATGTGTTGTACTGCTGCAGTATGTCTCATGGCTGCTGTTGGACCACAGCTGGCTGAAACTGTCAGCTCTCAATGTGTTGTACTGCTGCAGTATGTCTCATGGCTGCTGTTAGACCACAGTTGGCTGAAACTGTCAGCTCTCAATGTGTTGTACTGCTGCAGTATGTCTCATGGCTGCTGTTGGACCACAGCTGGCTGAAACGGTCAGCTCTCAATGTGTTGTACTGCTGCAGTATGTCTCATGGCTGCTGTTGGACCACAGCTGGCTGAAACTGTCAGCTCTCAATGTGTTGTACTGCTGCAGTATGTCTCATGGCTGCTGTTAGACCACAGCTGGCTGAAACTGTCAGCTCTCAATGTGTTGTACTGCTGCAGTATGTCTCATGGCTGCTATTAGACCACAGCTGGCTGAAACGGTCAGCTCTCAATGTGTTGTACTGCTGCAGTATGTCTCATGGCTGCTATTAGACCACAGCTGGCTGAAACTGTCAGCTCTCAATGTGTTGTACTGCTGCAGTATGTCTCATGGCTGCTGTTGGACCACAGCTGGCTGAAACTGTCAGCTCTCAATGTGTTGTACTGCTGCAGTATGTCTCATGGCTGCTGTTAGACCACAGCTGGCTGAAACTGTCAGCTCTCAATGTGTTGTACTGCTGCAGTATGTCTCATGGCTGCTGTTAGACCACAGCTGGCTGAAACTGTCAGCTCTCAATGTGTTGTACTGCTGCAGTATGTCTCATGGCTGCTGTTGGACCACAGCTGGCTGAAACGGTCAGCTCTCAATGTGTTGTACTGCTGCAGTATGTCTCATGGCTGCTGTTGGACCACAGCTGGCTGAAACGGTCAGCTCTCAATGTGTTGTACTGCTGCAGTATGTCTCATGGCTGCTGTTAGACCACAGCTGGCTGAAACTGTCAGCTCTCAATGTGTTGTACTGCTGCAGTATGTCTCATGGCTGCTGTTAGACCACAGCTGGCTGAAACGGTCAGCTCTCAATGTGTTGTACTGCTGCAGTATGTCTCATGGCTGCTGTTAGACCACAGCTGGCTGAAACTGTCAGCTCTCAATGTGTTGTACTGCTGCAGTATGTCTCATGGCTGCTGTTAGACCACAGCTGGCTGAAACTGTCAGCTCTCAATGTGTTGTACTGCTGCAGTATGTCTAATGAGGTCAACCTGAAATCATTTGATGTAGTCTTCGCTCTTTCTTTAACACAGTCCACACAAAAACACCAGTTCCCCTTAGACAACATAGTGCAAGTCATTCAATTGAAGACTAATGAAAGATTAGCCCCAGATCTGTTGGAGCTTTGGTCACCTGACTATCATTGTCATGCCATAGACAACGATACATATCTGGGATCAGCCCAGTGTAAGCTGAATAATACAGTGTTAATCAGAGCAGAGCAGGAGTCCTCTGTCCTCCCACAGATCAGTCAACCTACAGGCTCAGTGTTCTGTCACATCTCCCTTTCAGCAGGTCGCTGTGTGTGTGTGTGTGTGTGTGTGTGTGTTACACCTCCTCCTGGGATCCAGTGACATGATTAATGTCTCTCCCTGCCAGAACATGCTACTGCTATGCTGCTCTCCATTGGAGCTGTGTGTGTGTGTGTGTGTGTGTGTGTGTGTGTGTGAGAGAGAGAGGTTGCTCTCTGCTTCCTATAGTTTATGGCACCTCCACAGCATTTAGCCCACTACGCCCTAGACCCACCCCTACTCTGGAAGTCCTATAGAGTCATTTTCTCAGGTGATATTTATGTATACACACGTACATTTGCATTCTATTTTATGTTGCATCACAGCGTACTGTACAGTTTAGTATGGTGTAGGTGTAGGGATAAAAAGACAGCTTACATGCACTGTGTAGAGAATATTTGTAAGTATGCCCCATGATTGGTGGAGGGAGACGCCCACGCAGTGTACTGTACAATTTACATAATATAACAATCACTGCTGAAAGTCTGAAATAGGCATAGATAAACAGTACCGACATGACAACTGTATTTTCAGTACAACAGACCTTTTCTCCAGAGGTCCTGCAAAGGACTACATGGAGGGTGTGTGTGTATGTGTTCACTGCTCACACACTTGAGCAGTTCCCCCATCATTCAAGCTGTCATACGAGCCCTCAGGTGAAGTTCAGTAAATATCCGTGTGAACTTGTGGAAATATACTGGCATAATACTGGCTACAGTCAAACCCTGACTGTTCCTTCCCTTGGGCTGAACGTGTCAGAGAACTCATTAGTGGACAGCTGGTGGGTTGGAAGGTCAAATACAATTAGGTCTTCACACACCCAGTTATTAGACTGCTAGCCGGACGGCCAAATACAATTAGGTCTTCACACACCCAGTTATTAGACTGCTAGCCGGACGGCCAAATACAATTAGGTCTTCACACACCCAGTTATTAGACTGCTAGCCGGGCGGCCAAATACAATTAGGTCTTCACACCCAGTTATTAGACTGCTAGCCAGACGGCCAAATACAATTAGGTCTTCACACCCAGTTATTAGACTGCTAGCCGGACGGCCAAATACAATTAGGTCTTCACACCCAGTTATTAGACTGCTAGCCGGACGGCCAAATACAATTAGGTCTTCACACACCCAGTTATTAGACTGCTAGCCGGACGGCCAAATACAATTAGATCTTCACACACCCAGTTATTAGACTGCTAGCCGGACGGCCAAATACAATTAGGTCTTCACACACCCAGTTATTAGACTGCTAGCCGGACGGCCAAATACAATTAGGTCTTCACACGACCAGTTATTAGACTGCTAGCCGGACGGCCAAATACAATTAGGTCTTCACACACCCAGTTATTAGACTGCTAGCCGGACGGCCAAATACAATTAGGTCTTCACACGCCCAGTTATTAGACTGCTAGCCGGACGGCCAAATACAATTAGGTCTTCACACGCCCAGTTATTAGACTGCTAGCCGGACGGCCAAATACAATTAGGTCTTCACACACCCAGTTATTAGACTGCTAGCCGGACGGCCAAATACAATTAGGTCTTCACACCCAGTTATTAGACTGCTAGCCGGACGGCCAAATACAATTAGGTCTTCACACACCCAGTTATTAGACTGCTAGCCTGACGGCCAAATACAATTAGGTCTTCACACGCCCAGTTATTAGACTGCTAGCCGGACGGCCAAATACAATTAGGTCTTCACACCCAGTTATTAGACTGCTAGCCGGACGGCCAAATACAATTAGATCTTCACACGCCCAGTTATTAGACTGCTAGCCGGACGGCCAAATACAATTAGATCTTCACACACCCAGTTATTAGACTGCTAGCCGGACGGCCAAATACAATTAGATCTTCACACACCCAGTTATTAGACTGCTAGCCGGACGGCCAAATACAATTAGATCTTCACACACCCAGTTATTAGACTGCTAGCCGGACGGCCAAATACAATTAGATCTTCACACACCCAGTTATTAGACTGCTAGCCGGACGGCCAAATACAATCAGGTCTTCACACGCCCAGTTATTAGACTGCTAGCCGGACGGCCAAATACAATTAGGTCTTCACACCCAGTTATTAGACTGCTAGCCGGACGGCCAAATACAATTAGGTCTTCACACACCCAGTTATTAGACTGCTAGCCGGACGGCCAAATACAATTAGGTCTTCACACCCAGTTATTAGACTGCTAGCCGGACGGCCAAATACAATTACATCTTCACACACCCAGTTATTAGACTGCTAGCCGGACGGCCAAATACAATTAGGTCTTCACACACCCAGTTATTAGACTGCTAGCCGGACGGCCAAATACAATTAGGTCTTCACACCCAGTTATTAGACTGCTAGCCGGACGGCCAAATACAATTAGGTCTTCACACACCCAGTTATTAGACTGCTAGCCGGACGGCCAAATACAATTAGGTCTTCACACGCCCAGTTATTAGACTGCTAGCCGGACGGCCAAATACAATTAGATCTTCACACACCCAGTTATTAGACTGCTAGCCGGACGGCCAAATACAATTAGATCTTCACACACCCAGTTATTAGACTACTAGCCGGACGGCCAAATACAATTAGGTCTTCACACACCCAGTTATTAGACTGCTAGCCGGACGGCCAAATACAATTAGGTCTTCACACCCAGTTATTAGACTGCTAGCCGGACGGCCAAATACAATTAGGTCTTCACACCCAGTTATTAGACTGCTAGCCGGACGGCCAAATACAATTAGGTCTTCACACCCAGTTATTAGACTGCTAGCCGGACGGCCAAATACAATTAGGTCTTCACACACCCAGTTATTAGACTGCTAGCCGGACGGCCAAATACAATTAGGTCTTCACACACCCAGTTATTAGACTGCTAGCCGGACGGCCAAATACAATTAGGTCTTCACACACCCAGTTATTAGACTGCTAGCCGGACGGCCAAATACAATTAGGTCTTCACACGCCCAGTTATTAGACTGCTAGCCGGACGGCTAAATACAATTAGGTCTTCACACACCCAGTTATTAGACTGCTAGCCGGACGGCTAATGTTTGGAACGCGCCGTTTCTAACAGTTGTCTAGCAGCAGTTAAATCATCCTTTCTTGAAGAGTGTTTTATTGTTTTCTAATGACTAGAAGCCAGAGCAGTGAGAGCACTGGAATAACATGGTGTCTCCTCTCCAATGGCTGTAAAATACCTGAACACACAGTGGGATAATCATTAAAAGAATGGCGTGTAATTTGCCTTCCTGTATTCACCTCCTATTGTGGCTAATGGCGTGTCTTTAATGGCCTGGCAATAACGCGTGGCCTAGTGTTTACTGCCGTGCCAATCCAACTGCACGTCACAAGCTCTTTTGTCATGTTCGTTTTGGTTACCCCCTGGTTTCTTCTCTCTTCCCTCTGTCCTTCCTCCTCCTCCCTCTCATCTCCCTCTACACTCCTTTCTTCCTCCCTGGCGTCTGTTGCCATCCTCCCATCCTGGAGACATTACAGCCTCGTTGACAACATGCTTTCAATTCTGGTTCTATCTTCTCAGCAGCATCAGAGAGAGCTGCTCTGCTAAACCTCAGCTTTGTAAAACATTCATCTTAATCTAACTGCTGGCTGCACGCAACCCAACCGTCTCCCTCTCTGTCCGTCTCTCTCTCCGTCTCTCTCCCCGTCTCCCTCTCCCCCCGTCTCTCTCTCCGTCTCTCTCTGTCCCTTTCTCCCCGTGTCTATCTCTCCCCGTCTCCCTCTCCCCCCCCGTCTCTCTCTCCCCCTTTCTCCCCGTGTCTCTCTCTCCCCGTCTCTCTCTGTCCCTTTCTCCCCGTGTCTCTCTCTCTCCCTGTCTCTCTCTGTCCCTTTCTCCCCGTGTCTCTCTCCCCGTCTCCCTCTCCCCCCCGTCTCTCTCGCTGGCTCTCTCTCCCCATGTCTCTCTCTCTCTCCCCGTCTCTCTCTCTGTCTCTCTCTCCCCGTGTCTCTCTCTCTTCCCGTGTCTCTCTCTCTCCCCGTGTCTCTCCCTCCCTCCCCGTGTCTCTCCCTCCCTCCCCGTGTCTCTCCCTCCCTCCCCGTGTCTCTCCCTCCCTCCCCGTGTCTCTCCCTCCCTCCCCGTGTCTCTCCCTCCCTCCCCGTGTCTCTCTCTCTCTCCGTGTCTCTCTCTCTCTCCGTGTCTCTCCCTCCCCGTGTCTCTCTCTCTCCCCGTGTCTCTCTCTCTCTCCCAGTGTGTCTCTCTCTCTCCCAGTGTGTCTCTCTCCCCGTGTCTCTCCCTCTCTCCCAGTGTGTCTCTCTCTCTCCCAGTGTGTCTCTCTCTCTCCCAGTGTGTCTCTCCCTCTCTCCCAGTGTGTCTCTCTCTCTCCCAGTGTGTCTCTCTCTCTCCCAGTGTGTCTCTCTCTCTCCCAGTGTGTCTCTCTCTCTCCCAGTGTCTCTCTCTCCCAGTGTGTCTCTCTCTCTCCCAGTGTCTCTCCCTCTCTCCCAGTGTGTCTCTCTCTCTCTCCCTGTGTGTCTCTCTCTCTCCCAGTGTGTCTCTCTCTCTCCCAGTGTGTCTCTCTCTCCCCGTGTCTCTCTCTCTCCCCGTGTCTCTCCCTCTCTCCCCGTGTCTCTCTCTCTCTCCCAGTGTCTCTCTCTCTCCCAGTGTCTCTCCCTCTCTCCCAGTGTGTCTCTCTCTCTCCCAGTGTGTCTCTCTCTCCCCGTGTCTCTCTCTCTCCCCGTGTCTCTCCCTCTCTCCCAGTGTCTCTCTCTCTCTCCCAGTGTCTCTCTCTCTCCCAGTGTGTCTCTCTCTCTCCCCGTGTGTCTCTCTCTCTCTCCCCGTGTGTCTCTCTCTCTCCCCGTGTGTCTCTCTCTCTCCCCGTGTGTCTCTCTCTCTCTCCCCGTGTGTCTCTCTCTCTCCCCGTGTGTCTCTCTCTCTCCCAGTGTGTCTCTCTCTCTCCCAGTGTGTCTCTCTCTCTCCCAGTGTGTCTCTCTCTCCCCGTGTCTCTCTCTCTCCCCGTGTCTCTCCCTCTCTCCCAGTGTCTCTCTCTCTCTCCCAGTGTCTCTCTCTCTCCCAGTGTGTCTCTCTCTCTCCCCGTGTCTCTCCCTCTCTCCCAGTGTGTCTCCCTCTCTCCCAGTGTGTCTCTCTCTCCCCGTGTCTCTCTCTCTCCCCGTGTCTCTCCCTTTCTCCCAGTGTCTCTCTCTCTCTCCCAGTGTGTCTCTCTCTCTCCCCGTGTGTCTCTCTCTCTCTCCCCGTGTGTCTCTCTCTCTCCCCGTGTGTCTCTCTCTCTCCCCGTGTGTCTCTCTCTCTCCCTGTGTGTCTCTCTCTCTCCCAATGTGTCTCTCTCTCTCCCAGTGTGTCTCTCTCTCTCACCGTGTCTCTCTCTCTCACCGTGTCTCTCTCTCTCTCCCCGTGTCTCTCTCTCTCTCTCCCAGTGTCTCTCTCTCTCTCCCAGTGTCTCTCTCTCTCTCTCCCCCCCAGTGTCTCTCTCTCTCTCTCTCACAGTGTCTCTCTCTCTCCCAGTGTCTCTCCATCTCTCTTTCTACCTCCATCTCTCTCCTCCCCTCTTTTACCCCAAATGAGCTCAGTACCAACTCATCCATCTGGGAGTAAAGTTAGGCCTGTTTGACACAGATACGGGTAACTTTTGACCTATGTAACTAATTCCATATTAAAACTGGATTACAAAAGACAGTGACCATGCAATGATCTTACATAGGGTCTACATTATTGTTCAAGCTAAAATTAGTGACCACAAAATAATCTTTGAGATATATATAATATCTCAAGCTAAATAAAGCCAGAGGGAAATAGAAAGGTCATATTAATATCCTCCATAATCCATGTCCTACATTAGACTTAGTACACCAGCTGTCTGGCTCTTTCCCCCACTGGAAGAGCCCTCCCTCTCTCCCTCCCTAGAAGAGACAGCCCTCCCTCCCTCCCTCCCTAGAAGAGACAGCCAACCCCCTGGAGTGTGCTGTGTGTGGACGGGTGGGTGAAGCAGGTCGAGTCATGTTGCTATTGGCCCTTCATTAACTACCGCGACCTCCTTTGTTGGCCATCTTGCTAGCATCACCTCTGGTAGGAGCTGTGTTGTTGTTGCTGTAGAGGGCAGAGGGTTAGCGCGTGGCCTTGATGAAGTAGACCGTCTCTCTGAGAGGAGAGGAAAGGAAGGGAGGACAGCACTGAGATCTCTTCCTGTCTCTCTTGAGAATACATCTCAGTGAATGATAGTCTACCGTTAGTTTTTTTGAAGGACCACACGCCGGTAGGTGTCTGAGTGCCGGCATTTTCGTCCATTTCTACACGTAAAATCAGTTCGCACTCGGTTGGCAAATTACGGTCGGCACTTTGTTCAGAGATGCTAAGTACCATCGGCTGGCAAACGTGAACTGTGTTGCTGCTCTGGGCAGATGGCAAGTGCTTGGCCCTTCTGGAGCAGAGGTCCCTCTCAGACTCTCTCTCTCTCTTAGCCCCTTGTGTTCTGTGTGTGGAGGGAATTTGATGTCTCTCTTTCTTCTCCCTCTGCTATCTTCCTGTGTGTGCAGCGGTGGTTGAGTTGTTTGTAATGGTGGTGACCCCCTGGCTGCTTTAAGAGTGTTGTCCTGATGAAAATCTCTGTTCCACTGATGACATCACACTGATTAAGCCCTAGCATACTAATGAGCCTAGCTCTGGTTGTCTGGCAGCTGCTGTAGCAGCCTCATTTCAGAGACTAGACACACACACACACGCACACACAGGCGCACACTCAGGCCCCCCAAAGCTCACACACACACAAACAAATGACATACACACAAATACACGTGCACAGACCCGTGTACACACAACATTCCAGTCACAGAGGCAATGGAGACAATTGGGTCTGCCTCCACACTGTTAGCTGGCTCATTTGAAAACTGCTCTTTAAACCAGGATAATTGGTTTTGCATGAAGGAGAAGGATAATGTTCAACCTTTGGTAATAAAACCACACACACACACACACAGAGACAGAGAGAGAGACGGAGCGACAGAGAGAGAGAGAGCTAGCTATTCTTGCATGGCTTTGTTTCTCTTGTTGTCCATGAAAGCAAGATGTCACTCAGGGACATCACCAGGGTGACTGTGACTCAATAACACTGACGTCATGGTGCCAGGCTCTGGTCAAAAGTAGTGCACTATATAGGGAATAGGTACCATTTGGGATGTGGACACACTTACTCATTGAAGGGTTTTTCTTTATTTTTACTATTTTCTACATTGTAGAATAATAGTGAAGACATCAACACTATGAAATAACACATATGGAAACATGTAGTAACCCAAAAACTGTTAAACAAATACAAATATATTTTATATTCTTCAAAGTAGCCACCCTTTACCTTGATGACAGCTTTGCAAACTCTTGGCATTCTCTCAACCAGCTTCGTGAGGAATGCTTTTCCAACAGTCTTGAAAGAAGTTCCCACATATGCCGAGCACTTGTTGGCTGCTTTTCCTTCACTCTGTGGTCGTACTCATCCCAAACCATCTCAATTGGGTAGAGGTCGGGTAATTGTGGAGGCCAGGTCATCTGATGCAACACTGCATCACTCTCCTTCTTGGTCAAATAGTCCTTACACAGCCTGGAGGTGTGTTGGGTTATTGTCCTGTTGAAAAACAAATGATAGTGGGACTAAGCGCAAACCAGATGGGATGGCATATCGCTTCAGAATGCTGTAGTAGCCATGCTGGTTAAGTGTGCCTAGAATTCTAAGAAAATCACAGACAGTGTCACCAGCAAAGCACCCCCACACCATCACACCTCCTCCTCCATGCTTCACGGTGGGAACCACACATGTGGAGATCATCCGTTCACCTATTCTGCGTCTCATAGAGACACAGCGGTTGGAACTAAAAATCTTACAATTTGGACTCATCAGACCAAAATGACAGATTTCCACCAGTCTAATGTCCATCGGTCGTGTTTCTTGGCCCAAGCAAGTCCCTTCTTCTTATTGGTGTCTTTTAGTAGTGGTTTCTTTGCAGCAATTTGACCATGAAGGCCTGATTCACGCAGTCTCCTCTGAACAGTTGATGTTGAGATGTGTCTGTTACTTGAACACTGTGAAGCATTTATTTGGGCTGCAATTTCTGAGGCTGGTAACTAATGAATTTATCCTCTGGAGCAGAGGTACCTCTGGGTCTTCCTTTCCTGTGGTGGTCCTAATTAAAGCCAGTTTCATCTTAGCGCTTGATGGTTTTTGCGACTGCACTTGAAGAAACTTTAAAAGTCCTTGAACTGTTCCGGATTGACTGACTGTCGTTTCTCTTTGCTTATTTGAACTGTTCTTGCCATAATATGGACTTGTTCTTTTACCAAATAGGGCTATCTTCTGTATACCACCCCTACCTTGCCACAACACAACTAATTGGCTCAAACGCATTAAGAAGGAAAGAAATAACAAAAAATGTAATTTTAACAAGGCACACCTGTTAATTGAAATGCATTCCAGGTGACTACCTCATGAAGCTGGTTTAGAGAATGCCAAGAGTGTGCAAAGCGATCATCAAGACAAAAGGTGGCTACTTTGAAGAATATAAAATATATTTTGATTGTTTAACACTTTTTTGGTTACTACATGATTCCATATGTGTTATTTCATAGTTTTGATGTCTTCACTATTATTCTACAATGTAGAAAATAGTAAAAATTAAGAAAAACCCTTCAATGAGTAGGTGTGTCCAAACATTTGACTGGTACTGTACATTCACAGTCAGCTAAGCTTTGGCAGATGTCCCCTGGACATCCTTACCCACCATGACATAAGATTAGGGATGCACGATATATCGGAATCAGACGATATTAGCTAAAAATGCCAACATCGACCCGATGTCTAGTTTAAGGCCGATGTGCAAAACCGATGTCAAAGCTGACGTGCATACCTATATAACGTAGGTAGATGACTTAAAGACGGCACTAAAAATACAGCGCTACACAGAACAAACACAGAAAAATACTAAGTGCACACTTCCAACAACTAAACAAGTTCAAGTCGAGCAGTCATTTGAAAGAGTAAAGAGTAAAACAAATTAACAACTCAAAGGCGAAATCCATGAATGTCAAGATAATGGAATTCATTGTCCTTGACAATCAACCATTCTCTGTCGTTGATGATGTTGGCTTTCGCCGACTGGTCAAGCATCTTGAGCCCTGGTACACACTACCAAGTAGGCACTATTTTTCCGATGTTGCCCTACCGGAGTTACACAGTATTGTTGAAATGCACATTTATGAGCTACTTGCTATGGGCGTCACTGCTATTAGCTTCACGACTGACATTTGCACCAGCGATGTCAACCCCATGAGCATGCTGAGTGTGACAGCACAGTGGATCGACGAGGATTTCGTACTGAGGAAAGCCGTATTGCATGCTCATGTGTTTTCATACCGCTGCTGCCACTTTAATGGCATTTGAGAACATGTTTGAAACTAGGAAACATGAACACCCTCCTATCACCATTCAAACAACTGACTGGAGAAATAAGCTCATCAACTGCGTCTGCAGCAGACGTGATACCCTCTGTCATGGCATTGAAGCGCCTGCTAAACAAAACTGCCCACACAGACCGTGGGGTTAAAACTTACAAAAGTACTCAAGGCTGTGAACAAGTGATTCTGTGGCATTCTCTCTGAGCCTCTTTACTGCCACCATGCTCGATACTAGGTACAAGGACCGCTACTATGATGCAGAACAGAAAAACGGGGTTTACGTGAAATGTTACATACACAGCTGGACAAGATGGAAACGGACACAGTGACAGTGCGCACCGAGGAAGAGAAGCCACGGACAGATAGAGCTGAAACTTCACTGCTTGACATGTATGATGAAATCCTGGTTGAGACTGAACAAATGAACAATGAAGCAGCACAGCAAGTAAGTGAAAGAAATAGGTTTTGATTATGGTTTTTAGGTTTTTACTGGTAATGGGGACATACATAAATTTCAACAAAATAACTTTTTTTGTCAGTGTGGTATGTGTGTAACCTTTATATAACTACGCAAGTCAGTTAAGAACAAATTCTTATTTACAATGATGGCCAAACCCGGAAGACACTGGGCCCTATGGGACTCCCAATCACGGCCGGATGTGATACTGCCTGGATTCGAACCAGGGACTGTAGTGACACCTCTTGCACTGAGATGCAGTGCCTTAGACCGCTGTGTCCATGTGTGTTAACTATTTAACTGTACTAGAATGCTTAAAAGTCCACTTATATTTTAAATATTGGTTATCGGTATAATTTTTTAGGGCAAGGAAAATATTGGATATTGGTATCGGCCGAAAAATGTAATATTGGTGCATCCCTACATAAGATGGATGATGTTCCCTGGACCACAACATCCTCTACCACCATGACATAAGATGGATGATGTCCCCTGGACCTGAAGATCCTCTACCACCATGACATAAGATGGATGATGTCCCCTGGACCTGAAGATCCTCTACCACCATGACATAAGATGGATGATGTCCCCTGGACCTGAAGATCCTCTACCACCATGACATAAGATGGATGATGTCCCCTGGACCTGAAGATCCTTACCCACCATGACATAAGATGGATGATGTCCCCTGGACCTGAAGATCCTTACCCACCATGACATAAGATGGATGATGTCCCCTGGACCTGAAGATCCTTACCCACCATGACATAAGATGGATGATGTCCCCTGGACCTGAAGATCCTCTACCACCATGACATAAGATGGATGATGTCCCCTGGACCTGAAGATCCTCTACCACCATGACATAAGATGGATGATGAGAGCCGTGATGATTAAATACCAACCTGCCTCCTGCCCTCCACTCCCCCTTCCCTTTTCCACTGAGTTCATCAACACCGCCAGCCTTGTCAAAGCATGTGTGTGTGTGTGTGCCTGCAGTGTGTGTGTGCCTGCGGTGTGTGTGTGCCTGCAGTGTGTGTGTGCCTGCAGTGTGTGTGTGCCTGCAGTGTGTGTGTGCCTGCAGTGTGTGTGTGCCTGCAGTGTGTGGGTGCCTGCAGTGTGTGGGTGCGCG
The DNA here is from genome assembly GCF_901001165.1 of Salmo trutta. Taxonomy (NCBI): domain Eukaryota; kingdom Metazoa; phylum Chordata; class Actinopteri; order Salmoniformes; family Salmonidae; genus Salmo; species Salmo trutta. The sequence continues at coordinate 2,519,909 of NW_021823043.1, forward strand.
CAGTGTGTGTGTGTGCCTGCAGTGTGTGGGTGCGCGCAGTGTGTGGGTGCCTGCAGTGTGTGGGTGCGCGCAGTGTGTGTGTGCCTGCAGTGTGTGGGTGCGCGCAGTGTGTGTGTGCCTGCAGTGTGTGGGTGCGCGCAGTGTGTGGGTGCCTGCAGTGTGTGGGTGCGCGCAGTGTGTGTGTGCCTGCAGTGTGTGTGTGCCTGCAGTGTGTGGGTGCGCGCAGTGTGTGTGTGCCTGCAGTGTGTGGGTGCGCGCAGTGTGTATGTGCCTGCAGTGTGTGGGTGCGCGCAGTGTGTGTGTGCCTGCAGTGTGTGGGTGCCTGCAGTGTGTGTGTGCCTGCAGTGTGTGTGTGCCTGCAGTGTGTGGGTGCCTGCAGTGTTTGTGTGCCTGCAGTGTGTGGGTGCCTGCAGTGTTTGTGTGCCTGCAGTGTGTGTGTGCCTGCAGTGTGTGGGTCCCTTTATTTAACTAGGCAGGTCAGTTAAGAACAAATTCTTATTTTCAATGATGGCCTATCGGAGAACAGTGGGTTAACTGTCTTGTTCAGGGGAACAGTGGGTTAACTGCCTTGTTCAGGGGAACAGTGGGTTAACTCCCTTGTTCAGGGGAACAGTGGGTTAACTGCCTTGTTCAGGGGAACAGTGGGTTAACTGCCTTGTTCAGGGGAACAGTGGGTTAACTCCCTTGTTCAGGGGAACAGTGGGTTAACTGCCTTGTTCAGGGGAACAGTGGGTTAACTGCCTTGTTCAGGGGAACAGTGGGTTAACTGCCTTGTTCAGGAGAACAGTGGGTTAACTGCCTTGTTCAGGGGAACAGTGGGTTAACTGCCTTGTTCAGGGGAACAGTGGGTTAACTGCCTTGTTCAGGGGAACAGTGGGTTAACTGCCTTGTTCAGGAGAACAGTGGGTTAACTGCCTTGTTCAGGGGAACAATGGGTTAACTGCCTTGTTCAGAAGAACAGTGGGTTAACTGCCTTGTACTGCCTTGTTCAGGAGAACAGTGGGTTAACTGCCTTGTTCAGGGGAACAGTGGGTTAACTGCCTTGTTCAGGGGAACAGTGGGTTAACTGCCTTGTTCAGGGGAACAGTGGGTTAACTGCCTTGTTCAGGAGAACAGTGGGTTAACTGCCTTGTTCAGGGGAACAGTGGGTTAACTGCCTTGTTCAGGAGAACAGTGGGTTAACTGCCTTGTTCAGGGGAACAGTGGGTTAACTGCCTTGTTCAGGAGAACAGTGGGTTAACTGCCTTGTTCAGGGGAACAGTGGGTTAACTGCCTTGTTCAGGAGAACAGTGGGTTAACTGCCAAGTTCAGGGGAACAGTGGGTTAACTGCCTTGTTCAGGAGAACAGTGGGTAACTGCCTTGTTCAGGGGAACAGTGGGTTAACTGCCTTGTTCAGGAGAACAGTGGGTTAACTGCCTTGTTCAGGGGAACAGTGGGTTAACTGCCTTGTTCAGGAGAACAGTGGGTTAACTGCCTTGTTCAGGGGAACAGTGGGTTAACTGCCTTGTTCAGGGGAACAGTGGGTTAACTCCCTTGTTCAGGAGAACAGTGGGTTAACTGCCTTGTTCAGGGGAATAGTGGGTTAACTCCCTTGTTCAGGGGAACAGTGGGTTAACTGCCTTGTTCTGGAGAACAGTGGGTTAACTGCCTTGTTCAGGGGAACAGTGGGTTAACTGCCTTGTTCAGGAGAACAGTGGGTTAACTGCCTTGTTCAGGGGAACAGTGGGTTAACTGCCTTGTTCAGGAGAACAGTGGGTTAACTGCCTTGTTCAGGGGAACAGTGGGTTAACTGCCTTGTTCAGGAGAACAGTGGGTTAACTGCCTTGTTCAGGGGAACAGTGGGTTAACTGCCTTGTTCAGGAGAACAGTGGGTTAACTGCCTTGTTCAGGGGAACAGTGGGTTAACTGCCTTGTTCAGGAGAACAGTGGGTTAACTGCCTTGTTCAGGGGAACAGTGGGTTAACTGCCTTGTTCAGGAGAACAGTGGGTTAACTGCCTCGTTCAGGGGAACAGTGGGTTAACTGCCTTGTTCAGGGGCAGAACAACAGATTTTTACCTTGTCAGCTCAAGGATTCAATCTTGCAACCTTTCGGTTAAAAGTCCAACTCTCTAACCACTAAGCTACCTGCCGCCCCAGTGTGTGAGTGTGTGTGTCTGCAGTGTGTGTGTCTGCAGTGTGTCTGTCCGTGTGTGTGTGTGTGTGTGTGTGTGTGTGTGTGTGTGTGTGTGTGAAGTGTGTGTGCGCAGTGTGTGTGTGTGTGTGTGTGTGTGTGTGTGTGTGTGTGTGTGTGTGTGTGTGTGTGTGTGTGTGTGTGTGTGTGTGCAGTGTGCTGCTCTAGTAGACTAATGTTCTCTCTCCACTCAGATGAGGTGTTAAGGTCATTTTAACCCCAGACAGGATATGACCATATCAACTAGCTCCAGTTCATGACCCATCTACGTCTCTTATGCTCACAGTTATTGGGGGTTGGAATAACAAGGATGGAACAGCTCAGGTTTTGTGTCTGTCATGTTAGAATATTCCATGTAGTGCTCTACATTTAAACAGGGCCATAGGCTAAACTAGTGCACTACATAGGGTATAAGGTGTCATTTGGGACACCACCATGCCTTGCCTTTCTAGTCTGGAAGGAAGGAAAGTTGCAGTTCAAGTTTTCAATGGAAGCTATGAATCAGAGTGAAACTAAAACTACATGTAACCTTTTTTCAATTAACACATGGGACCTGGCTCCACATCCTTCAAACAACGATGACACGTGATTACAGAGGCATTTTTCATAGATTAGTTTCAAGGCAAGGGTAGCCTAGTTTCAGGGGAAAGACTCCGTAGCCTACTGCGACTTGATTTGTATTTATTTCATCTTTATTTATTCAGGTAGTCTCATTGAGATAACATCTCTTTCAAGAGAGACCTGGTAACTACTCTATAATGATTGCATAATAGCTGGTCATGTCACTTCACCTCTCTATTGTAGATAAACACATACACTTATTATTGCCGATTGTCGTCAGAATTGGCCTACATAGAGTTAGTATCAACTAGGCCAAATTCATTTAAAACATGTTTTTGCATTGTGCTTGACCATGCGTACAAATAGAGGTTGTTTTTCTAACTACAATAGATGATAGTGATTACCATGTTTTTTAAGGATACTCCCTGTGTTCTTAGATGCACTCCATTTCATAACCAGCATCCATGCTGTTCCATGGAACACAATACAAATGAGGTTACTAGAAAATCGCACACTGTACAGCTGATCAGCAGACTACTGCAGCATAAAGACGTCCAGATTTCTCATGTTTACATGCATCATTTCATAAACTAAAATTAATGGACACAACCTGATACAACAATACTTACAAATACGCGTGTCGACTATCCATTTGCACGACCATAATAGCATTTATCATCGAGCAAAATGAATCGTATCCACTTACCGTGTTGACGTCCCTTTCCTTACATCGCACATCATGCACTTGAAAGCCTCCGCGGTGTTCTTGTATGTGCAAACGCTACAGTCCCAATTTCCCTCTTCCGCCGAAGGCTTTGGTTGACGCTTCGGCCTTCGAACAAAACAAAAAGGACATAAAGCACGTCAGTTTCACATCCCCAGTTCAGGGTGCTGCGTGTGCATCATGTGTAGGCTATATGCTCGCGTTGTCAAACATCTGGGAAGATGATCCATTCAGTGTTCCGAAATTGTTCTGTTTTACGAGCTCGCGCTATGATTTGACACTGCAATAAAACAGACAGTCCGCCATGGTTGTTACACCGCGGCTACCACACACACACACACACACACACACACACACACACACACACACACACACACACACACACACACACACACACACCACACCACACCACACCACACCACACCACACAAAACACACCACACCACACCACACACACACACAAAACACACCACACAGGAGTGTTTCAATTATGTGTCATGGTGTCCACTTCAAGCATCAATGACACCAGCGCAATGAATGAGTCAGACATTACCTGGTTGGACTCTTCTTGTCTCCCATGCCGCCAAAAGTTTGTTTGCGGATGTTGAAATAAGGACAGTCCCTACGTATTCTTTAAGAAAGCAATACGCGAGGAGGTATCGCAAGGCTCCCAGCTGTCGTGGAAACTCCAGTTGGAGGATGGTCACATGACGCGGCTTGTCCAATCACATTTGAAGCCATTTCCTGAGGATGTAGCGCAGACAGGAACACACATTCCTGATTCAAATGGATACATTTGTAATAACACTCGTCTTTGTAACACATACGCTAATGTAACCGTAACTATGCATTATTAGGGTCTAATGAGGTGTCATTTGACATTTTATCATAAACTTCTTGAGATTGTTCAATGTCTTCGACTGGTGAATTCCCAATCATTGCGGGGGTGGAGAAAATTAGATTCCGTCCTTTTGATTTATGATGATCTGACATTTAGCGCAATAGACATAGTGTAAATGACATTAACATTATTGCATAGTTGAATGTTAAGCCCTATTCATGTTTCCTACTGTGATGGAGAGGCTACAGATTATATACATAGTTAATAACGGGTTCGAAAAATGCATGACAGAACTGAAAAGTGAATCATGCATTTCACCTTGTATTTAGTTGTCATACATTTCTAAAGCATAAATCTGTATAACGTAACTTCAGTGGCTCTCCTCCCATCCCGTCGCTTTAAAAGGTAGCTCTTGAAGATGACCTGCCTAACAGAGACGTGGCCTTGCAGGTATAAATCAGAATGTGCCAGGGCTGAGCTGCAGCCTACACCGCCTGGCTTCCTGTCAGGACACTCCATCACATGGAGCTCTTGCTCTCTGATAGGGAACACATCGTATGTGAGAGGTGCACACTGCGCTCATCAGGACAACATCCACCTTACTGTACTGTCAACGGCTGTTGGAGGGGAAGAGTAGCCCCCACAGAATGGAAGATTAATAATGAAATACAGGAAGGAATATTGCCTTGCTAGAAAACATGGAGAGAAGCCTGGTGCACACATTAGGGCAACACTACAGTACACACACCTTACGGCACCTTGTCTCTGGTTAGCAGCTGGTGGATGGGGAGTTGTGATCGATATTGAAATACAGGAAGGAATGTTCATGACTTGAATGTTGTTTATTCCTATTTATTAGCAAAAGTGTGGTTCATTATTGTGAAAAACCACATGCTATCTGTGGTGTTCTACGCTTTCCCTGATGTTTCAATACCGTTTTCAAATCAATTGTGCATTCACATAAAGATGGGGATGTGGTAGGCCATCTTGAAACAGAATAGTTGTATTTCCCCTAATATTGACATACATAGGAAGGGTGAAAAAAAGACAGTAAAACACCTATGGTATATTTACACAGCTGTTGAAAAGAAAAGAGCAGAAACACAGTTAATCTCCATTCCCATTGTCCCAATGCCTGCGAAGAACAGTGGCTGAGTCCTCATTATAAAAGGACACTAAGGATCAGAACAAATACTGATACAGAAACAGTTGAGGACTTCAACTAAGCAATGGTACACTGTAACCCTTTTCATCTTTTCTCAGGTCGACGATGCCCTTACAAACAGAATGTCCCGTTCATTTTCAAATATTTGCTACTCAAGAGTCTGAATTATATCTGTGAAATCCCCTCAGTCACTCAGTTCTTCCTCGTCACTGAAGTAGACACTCTTTTTGATCCTGGGTTTCTTGGAGTCGTCTGATGTAGAAGCCTGACCGGCCTCCTCAGTCACGAAGGCTGTCTGCTGTCGCCTATGCTGCTCCTCCTCAAGTCGTGCTTGCTGTAGAACACATGATCCCATGTGTGATTTTAAAAGAGGGGTCAGATAAGGACAAATTCCAAGTAAATCGAGGGTTTCAAGTAATACAATAGCCTACTAACTTCCCCCAACTTGAAGTACATTTGTGCACTTACCTGGAAAGCTATGGCTTGACTTAAGCTGTCAAGAGCAGGGTCCTCTCCTTCTTCCTCACTTTCCTCCTCTTCTCTGTAAACGACAGAGGGAAAAAGTAGAAAAGTCATAGAAACAAAACACACAGAGGACTTCACAAACAATGAGAAATATGACATCACAATCAAACAAAGAATCTCTGAACTAAAGTCCATCTGAAATAGAACAGTTACTGTTGCTGTTGACCACGATCATAGCCGTTTGTGAACACGAGAGAATGGCATCAATGTCCTGATAAGATACTTACACTTCATCAGGCTCTTCAACCTTTTTCTTCTTCTTCTTTTCTTTCTTCTTCGGGGGTTCTCGTTCACCAAGCAAGTTTTTTGGGCATGCATAGCTTAAGTGCCCTGTATCCTATGAAGTGAAAAGGACAGAAATATTGTATAAATAGCACTAACATCCGGATACACATTCCGGATGGATGAAGAGGGAAATGGAGATGGCTTATCTAGGCAGAGAGTATCAACTTACCCCACATTCATAACATTTGGACTTGTCTGTGTAGTTTCGCCTCCTGATAAATTCAGTTGCTCGCCCGTTGTCGATTGCAATGCTCGCTTTCACTGTTCTTCCAAATAACTGCGGGGCGAAAACGAGGGGGACTTTAACGCAAAAACAACACATCAGATATGTGACTTTTTATGAAAACAGGGAGAGGAAAAATGCCCACCTGTTTATTGTTGAGTGACCTAAAGCAGCTCTGTGCAGACTCTTTGTCCAGGAAGAGCACAAAAGCCACACCTTTACTTTTGCGTGTTTCTTTATCTTTGACTATTGTCACCCTGAAAGCATGAGACCATCATTATCTTCTCTGATCACCACAATACCAACATAGTGAATAACTAAAAATCTATAGCACTGTGTATTTATTCATCGTGTCACTATTTAAAAAAAAAAATCTTTGTCTTTAACTCTGCATTATTGGAAACGGACCAGTAACTAGGAAGTTCACTGTTAGTTTACGAAGCATGTGACCATTTTTGGGTTTGTATTTGAGCTTTGTATAGCTCATTATTTTGATACCAGTTACTTACTTCACAACTTTTCCATATTTGGTGAAAAGCTGAAATTAAAAGATCCAAGACATTATTTGAGGTCATTTTTACAAATGGCATAAACAGCAGGATCATGAACTTGTGAAATAGTGGTAGGGAGGGGTTAAGTAGTTATATCCCATTACTCTACATATGGAGACATTACGGCAGGTAGCCTAGTGGTTAGAGTGTTGGACTAGTAACCGAAAGGTTGCAAGCTCAAATCCCTGAGCTGACAAGGTAAAAATCTGTCGTTCTGCCCCTGAACAAGTTAACCCACTTTTCCTAGGTCGTCATTGAAAATAAGAATTTATTCTTAACTGACTAGTTAAATAAAGATTTTAAAAAATGGTTTTACCTTGTGTAGATCACTGTTGGTTAGAGAGAAGGGCAGGTTGGACACATAGACTGTGCTTCTACTGGGAGCCAAACCACCACTCATCTTGACTTCACCATCAGAGTGAGACAGACACTGAAAACGGATTAATGGTGATGAATATTCAGATTGAAGTTAGTTAGCTAGTTAGTTATCTATTTCATTGAGCGATATGCAATCTAGCAGTGATGCTAGCTCGAATCAGATGTGTATTACCTGGAAATACACATTCAAGGAATCGAATAAATCACTTACCTAGCGAGACACCATTGGTGATTTATAGTTATTGAGTAGTGTGGGCAAAAGAAATTGGTAAATATGTTGTTTTTTATTAGTTATTCAATCTCAGTAACATGTATTTGCTATCTAGCTGCCAAAAACAATGGAGAACTGTTCGTCGTCACAGGAATATGACGTTTCACGTGACTGACTTTTTGTCAATCCAATCAAAATTCAGTGTGTACATGCGCCAACCGGAAGAAGGTGAAAAGTAGGTAATGGTGAGCTTGTTTTCATATCTTTTGTGAAAACGACTTTATTTTCTCCAACGTGCGTATCGTTTATAGCGTGTCTACATGCTTGTGTTAGTAAATATGTATTTGTTCTAAATACTGTTTTCGTTTTGAGCGAATTAACTCAGCATGGACTGTGGACTAGCTTGAGCATGTAGCTAGCTAACGTAAGCATACGTAGCTAGCAGTTAAATCTACACAACCTGCGAAATATATATTAGAACAACGTTATGTGGTAATTAACAAGCCAGTAGAAAGAGGTGTTTTCATATCACTAATCTCAGTGGTTGAAGGTTTGTTTGAAAGAAGACGAGCATTAGTTAACTCCTAGCTAGTGCGGCTTTCTAACGCTGAGCCAAAGATTATGGCTGAGCCTCAGAGGAATGCGCGCTAACATCCTGCCAGTACTTCTGGATCAGAGCTAGCTATTAGCTACAGTAGGTGCCATACTATCACACATACTGATTTGACATATCTCTATGCTTGGGATTACCTAACCTACATTGTTAATAGCTAATGTGCACACCATGCAGTATTGTCAAACTAATACGTAACATCTTCTCTTTTCCCCAGTTAGTATTGACTGTCTCTATTGGCATTACCCACTCCCAATACTACTACATAGACTTGTCCAGACAAAACAAGTAAGTGGAAAATATCTTGCTTTCCTCCAAAAAGGTTTCCAGTTATGCGTACTGAACAATTCCACCAGGTCAACATGTAGGCATATTCATGAACACCTACCACAACTTTGATTGTCATTAACTGTGTAAGCCTCCTGGTGGGTGTAATTTGTGGAATGTTCCAACAGGAATCTGTTCCAAAAACATCGTAAATAACAAGGTTGCCAACAAACAACGCATACAAAGTTGTATAGTGGCAGAATAAGATACCGGGTAGGGGGTGGGCTATTTCATTAAGTTTCAGTCACCACGTTTATTCTGAAAAATGTCTGTCCTCACTCTGATAGCCTATGGACAAACATTAAGAATAAGCTACGTGGGGAGTTGATGCTTTTTCGGCAGCTAGTTAGCTAGGTGAATTGATCATGCTACTTTGTATACTTTGTTGGCATCCTTATACTTTACAACGTTTTTGGAACAGATTCCTGTTGGAACGTTCCACAAATAATACCCACCGTAAACCTCCCCTGCTGTCTACTTTGCAGTGGCTTACAGGAGAGACCGAAACATAAGGGATGTCTATGAGGAACGCTTCCTACCAGACAGACCGGTGAGTGTTTCTGTCTGTGGAAAATGTTGTTCGGTTTATGTATTTATAATTGTACTAATTTACTTTCCATTATAATACTTAACAGAACTTAGCTGAGGAACGCTCAACTCCGTTCTCTTATATCGAGGTGGAGGTGAGTATTGGTAACTGGTTGCACGATTTGCTAGCAACCACATTGTCTCGCCGTCAGTCGATACTTGTGAATATTTCTGTAAACACTTACCGTACCTTCTGTGGGGTGCTGAAATTCAAACTGTTAATAAAAATACAACCAGTGACTTTTTCCTCATTTGGGTTCTAGTGGTCTTGACGTACTACGTCAGTTGAGATTCAATTGGGACAAAAGTTGGTCAACACAAATGAGGAAAAAGTCGGTGGTTGTATTCAATAAAAGTTTTTATTAAAAGTATGAACTTCAGCACCTGCAGTTGTACAGGTAAGAGTTTTCAGAATGAACATTTGTACAAGTATCAACTGATGGTGACTCAATATCGTTGCTAGCAAATCATGTGACTAGTTATCAATACCCAACTCCGCCTTGGTATTAGAGGTCAACCATTATGATTTTTCAACGCTGATACCGATTATTGGTGAACCAAAAGAAGGCCAATACCGATTAATTGGCCGTATTATTATTATTATTATTATTATTATTATTATATATTTATTATTTATTTATTATATTTGTATTTTTTTTGTATTTTTGTAATGTAATGACAATTACAACAATACTGAATGAACAATGAACCCTTTTGTTTTAACTTAATATAATGCATCAAATCTATTTGGTCTCAAATAAATAATGAAACATGTTCAATTTGTTTTAATGCAAAAACACAGCGTTGGAGAAGAAAGTAAAAGTCCAATATGTGCCATGTAAGAAAGCTAACGTTTAAGGTCCTTGCTCAGAACATGAGAACATATGGTGGTTCAATATTCCCAGTTAAGAAGTTTTAGGTTGTAGTTATTATAGGAATTATGACTTTCTCTCTATACCATTTGTATTTCATATACCTTTGACTATTGGATGTTCTTATAGGCACTTTACTATTGCCAGCCTAATCTCGGGAGTTGATAGGCTTGAAGGCATAAACAGCGCTGTTGACAGCAACAGCTGCTAGCAAACGTAGGAAAGTGCTGTTAGAATGAATGCTTACGAGCCTGCTGCTGCCTACCACCGCTCAGTCAGACTGCTCTATCAAATCATAGACTTAATTATAATAAACACACAGAAATACGAGCCTTTGGTCATTTTAATATGGTCAAATCCAGAAACGATCATTTCGAAAACAAAACGTTTATTCTTTCTGTGAAATACGGAACCATTTACGTATTTTGTTGAACTGGTGGCATCCCTAAGTCTAAATATTACTGTTACATTGCACAACCTTCAATGTTACGTCATAATTATGTACAATTCTGGCAAATTAATTAGTCTTTGTTAGGAAGAAACACAGTTCACAACGAGCCAGGCGGCCCAAACTGTTGCATGTACCCTGACTCTGCTTGCACTGAACGCAAGAGAAGTGACACAATTTCCCTAGTTAATATTGCCTGCTAACATACATTTATTTTAGCTAAATATGCAGATTTAAGAAATATACTTCTGTGTATTGAGTTTAAGAAAGGCATTGATGTTTATGGTTATGTACATTTGTGCAACGAATGTGGTTTTTACGCGAATGCTCGTTTGTTAAATCATCACCTGTTTGGCAAAGTTGCAGTAGGCTATGATTCGATGATCAAATCAAATAAAATGTATTTATATAGCCCTTCTTACATCAGCTGATATTGATAAATTAACAGGCACCGCATTGATTATATGCAACGCAGGACATGCTATTAACCTAGTAATATCATCAACCATGTGTAGTTAGTGATTGTAAAGATTGATTGTTTTTTTTAATAAGATAAGTTTAATGCTAGCTAGCACCTTACATTGGCTCATTGCAGCCACAAGGTCCTTTTGACGCTGCACTCGTGTAACAGGTGGTCAGCCTGCCACGCAGTTTCCTCATGGATTGCAATGTAATTGGCGTCAAAAAAGGCAGATTACCAATTGTTATGAAAACTTGAAATCGGCCCTAATTAATCGGCCATTCCGATTAATCGGTCAACTTCTACTTGATATAAGAGAAAAGAGTTGAGCGTTCCTGAGCTCCACAGAACTGTGCCTTGTTTCTATCCTGAAAATTACATGAATTCTATGATTCACTGAGATTTACAATTACATGATTTTTCAAAAATAAACCTTTTCATCTAGAAATAAAAATTGTAAATAGCTTTCTAGAGGACATAACCCTAATCTTGTTTCTCTTTCTCTTCTTTCACATCGAAATGTAATTAATTGTAGGCCCCATATCCCAGATCAGCTGGAGCAGGGCCTGTAGAGAGGAGGCCGGCTGGTTTCGGAAGGCCAGACGAGGAGTACAATCGAGGGTTTGAGTACGACGGGCCTCGCTTTTATCCAAATGGAGGCCCTCGAGGTTACCATGGCGAGGATCAAAGAGGCTACCTTGGCGACAGCCTTCATTTTCCTAACGAGCGCAGAGGTGTTCCACCTTCCCGGAGAGTAAGTGGGTTGTCAGTCAATGAATAAACCATTATTGTAAATGCACAATTGAAGCCTTATGCCAAGGAAGCATAATATCTGCCCATCAATCTACTGTACATGCTGGGTTTACAAGCACGAAACAATGTGCCCCATATCGATTGCATTAGTATGATTTGAGAAGCTGCAAGAAATATTTCTCTGACAGAGTAGAATGTGAACACCACAATGGAAGTGCTTCTACATCTTCATTGCTTGCTCTTTGGGGTTTTAGGTGGGGTTTCTGTATAAGCACTTTGTGATATCTGCTGATATAAAAACATCTGTATAAATGCATTTGATTGAAGTACTTAATTTAGGTCAGAGTGCAGTCAATGCTACAGCTATAGGGTATATGATTATAGTACAGCTAGAAATCCATTATATACACCGCCAACTGTATGAGGAGGAGTTTATTTCAACCTCTGACACCACTTGGTGTTCAGATAAAGAATTACATGTTGAGTCGAAGATGCTCTGTCAATGACTTTCATTGGTGCATGGACCCCAGGAAGAGTAACTGTGGACCCCAGGAAGAGTAGCTGCTGCTTTTGCAACAGCTAATGGGGATTCTAATAAAATACCAATACAGAGGATTGGAAAATAATATTTTAGAAAATACTGTCTAATCAACAGCAGCACCATTGTGTGTTTCTCAGGATTGGACACCTGTAGATACAGTTGAAGTCAGAAGTTTACATACACTTAGGTTGGAGTCATTAAAACTTGTTTTTCTACCACTCCACAAATTTCCTGTTAACAAACTATAGTTTTGGCAAGTCGGTTAGGACATCTACTTTGTGCATGACACAAGTCATTTTTCCAACAATTGTTTACAGTCCGATAATTCACTGTATCACAATTCCAGTGGGTCAGAAGTTTACATACACTAAGTTGACTGTGCCTTTAAACAGCTTGGAAAATTCCAGAAAATGATGTCATGGCTTTAGAAGCTTCTGATAGGCTAATTGACATAATTTGAATCAATTGGAGGTTGATTGGAACCTGTGGGTGTATTTCAATACCTACCTTCAAACTCAGTGCCTCTTTGCTTGACATCATGGGAAAATCAAAAAAAATCAGCCAAGACCTCAGAAAAATAATTGTAGACCTCCACAAATCTGGTTCATCCTTGGGAGCAATTTCCAAACGCCTGAAGGTACCACGTTCATCTGTACAAACAATAGTACGCAAGTATAAACACCATGGGACCATGCAGCCATCATACCGCTCAGGTTCTGTCTCCTAGAGATGAACGTACTTTGGTGCGAAAAGTGCAAATCAATCCCAGAACAACAGCAAAGGATCTTGTGAAGATGCTGGAGGAAACGGGTACAAAAGTATCTATATCCGCAGTAAAACAAGTCCTATATTGACATAACCTGAAAGGCCGCTCAGCAAGGATGAAGCCACTGCTCCAAAACCGCCATTAAAAAAGCCAGACTACGGTTTGCAACTGCACATGGGGACAAAGATCGTACTTTTTGGAGAAATGTCCTCTGGTCTGATGAAACACCAATTAGAACTGTTTGACCATAATGACCATCGTTATGTTTGGAGGAAAAAGGGGGAGGCTTTGAAGCCGAAGAACACCATCCCAACCGTGAAGCACGGGGGTGGCAGCATCATGTTGTGGGGGTGCTTTGCTGCAGAAGGGACTGGTGCACTTCTCAAAATAGATGGCATCATGAGGGAGGAAAATTATGTGGATATATTGAAGCAACATCTCAAGACATCAGTCAGGAAGTTATAGCTTGGTCACAAATGGGTCTTCCAAATGGACAATGACCACAAGCATACTTCCAAAGTTGTGGCAAAATTGCTTAAGGACAACAAAGTCAAGGTTTTGGAGAGGCCATCACAAAGCCCTGACCACAATCCTATAGAAAATTTGTGGGCAGAACTGAAAAAGTGTGTGTGTGCAAGGAGGCCTACAAACCTGACTCAGTTACACCAGCTCTGTCAGGAGGAATGGGCCAAAATTCATCCAACTTATTGTGGGAAGCTTGCGGAAGGCTACCAGAAACGTTTGACCCAAGTTAAACAATTTAAAGGCAATGCTACCAAATACTAATTGAGTGTATGTAAACTTCTGACCCACTGGGAATGTGACAAAAGAAATAAAAGCTGAAATAAATAATTTTCTCTACTATTATTCTGACATTTCACATGCTTAAAATAAAGTGGTGATCCTGACTGACCTAAGACAGGGACTTTTACTAGGATTAAATGTCAGGAAATGTGAAAAACAGAGTTTAAATGTATTTGGCTAAGGTATATGTAAACTTCTGACTTCAATTGTGTGTTGTTCAGTACTGTCTAATCAACAGCAGCATCACAGTGTGTTTCTCAGGACGGGACACCTGTAGATATGTTGTTCAGTACTGTCTAATCAACAGCAGCATCACAGTGTGTTTCTCAGGATGGGACACCTGTAGATATGTTGTTCAGTACTGTCTAATCAACAGCAGCATCACAGTGTGTTTCTCAGGATGGGACACCTGTAGATATGTTGTTCAGTACTGTCTAATCAACAGCAGCATCACAGTGTGTTTCTCAGGATGGGACACCTGTAGATATGTTGTTCAGTACTGCCAGCCCCCCATGTAGAACAGGTTAATTTTAAACAATAAAAGTCATTCCCTGTGTCTGTGTTCTAGCCGGAGGAGCCGTACCCCTACCCCTCTAGACCACCTCCTAGAGAGGACCCCCACACAACACGCCAGATGGACTTCAGGTAGGCGCAACTGTCTCACACTGCTGGATATTTGTTTTGAAACTTTCATCAGGAGAATTGGAGTTTAATCTTCAAGTAGTCTAACCTTGTGTAACCAAACTGATCACCATTCTGTTTCACTACAAGTAGCTCTCCTGAACCCCCCCCAGATAAAATAATGCACTGTCATTATGTAAGTGACCAGAAGATGGCATTGTTGCACCATGTTTACCATGACAACCAGTCTTTTTGACACAGCCTCCCCAATCAGCCCTGTAGACTGAAGCCCATGTCATGTCTGTACTGATTTGCGTATCTGTGTGTCTCATTCTGTGTGAAATGTTTTCATAGTACCAGAGAATAATCACATAGGCATCAGGTCTGGGCCACGTCGGTCCCCGTCCACCTCTCTGCTCACATAGCTCTCTCCTGGGACTGGGAGAGAAACACACAAACACCTCAGGGTCTACTGCTGCCGCTCTGCTTTCACAGAGCGCCACACCTGGGTTCAAATGGTATTTGAATGCATTTCAAATATTTTATCTGGGCTTGATTGAGCTTTGCCTGGCTGAATGGCTCCATAAAATAGTCCCAAAACAGAAATCCCCACCCATCTGACACTCCAGGCAGACTAGAGCAAAAACTGAAAAGATTTCAAGTGGTATTTGAACCCAGGTCTGCACAGCGATGAGGGTACCATTCCTTGTGGCAGCCCGGGGTCGCATACTAGTCTTTAAAACTCTATCTTTCTGTCTGTCTGGTGTAACCTGACATGATAGAGGTGAAGGAAGGTACAGGGATAACAATGGCGTCTACTGAGTCACCCTCCGGACAGCACCATCACTATGACAGGAGTCAAAACAGGACATGGGTCTTTTCTGTGTAAGGCAGTCACTACACTACGACGTTGTAATGTGATGGCCAGAGTGTGACAGAGCAGGGTTCTGTGACTGTCCCAGGGTCAGGAGAGGTACATGCACGCAGCAGCAGAACTCACCTGTTATTTTAAGGGCCAGGTGTTCAAGGCTGTAGGTTCTTTCTTCTCCCACCTTCAGTTCCTCAGGTGAAATAATAGAGAAAGTAATTACTGTGATAAATCAAGTTAATGTTGAGAGGTTATGATAGTCACACGCCCCGAGGCCCTCTGCAATCCGGTTAGTTAGGTCTGGCCATTGTTATTCGTCTTGGCATATTTACCTGTCGTGACAGTGTAAAGGTAAGGACGCATAAAGAGACTGAGAGATTACTTAGTCTGATTCAACCTGAAGTTGACTGATGTTCAAACTGTATTTCTCATACATTTGCACTCTTGACCTGAACTGTAATCACCAGGACTAGAGTCATTAGATTGAGTTCTCCTTTTAGTGATCACTGATAATGTACATTTAAGTAGTAATTTTGAAGTCCGTTCAGGCATTCTACAGGATTTAAAGACTGCTATATATATATATATATATATATATAATACAGTAACCGCAGGTTTGAGAGTGAGAACAACCTCCTTACTTAATCAACACAGCAGCAATTTAACAAAATATGTTCTACTTGAACAACCGTCTCTAATTCAACACCTAGGCTTTTGATTTCACCCCGTTGGTCAGTTAGAGCCCACTGTTAAACAGCCAGGGGCCATAGTTCCAGTTCAGAAGAGGGAGGTGAAAGTAGTAGGGTAATATTTAGGGGTGGGATCGGCAGTAAAGACACGTGGCCATTTGCTTTGAGCACAGATGGGGTCAGACGAGGTCAGGTACCCTTCAAACAACACCCTGTCTGCGTTCCAAATGGTACCCATGCCCCTGTATAGTGCATCACTTAACCAGAGCCCACAGTGCACTATGTAGGGAATAGGGGGCCATTTGGGATGCATCCCCTGGGTCATTAAAGTTTTGTGAGGTCGGTCACTCCAAGCTGCTGGTTGGTTGGTTGGAGGACGGGGGTAGATGATGAGGTTCAGGCTGGGGTCACTGAGACCAGGTGCCTTTCATTTGTTTATACCCCCTCCTGCCCCTTGGCCTGCCTGCCTGCCTGGCTGGGTCATTCTGCTGCCTGTCGTATAGGAGGCACATAATCAGCGAGGGCAACAAACCAGAGAGGATCAACCATCCCAACAGGAGAGGAGAGAGAGCGCTGCAGGGTAAACTAATGTTCCTGGTTTTACTGCTGCGAACACAGATGTGTGTTTAGGAAGATATAACTACTAGGGCTTAGCCTTTGCACAGAGAGCAACGGTCCAGTTTTAACAGAGTCATTAAAAACACTTAGAAATGCCATTTAGCCTAAAGATATTTAGATAAATATGTAGTTGGTTAGGTTTCTGTCCCAATACATTTTGGGAATAGCATTGATTCGTGGTGTTCTTGTGGATTTTCAGTCCTAATCTGTAGCAGTACTTTTTCCTCATTTTACAATGTCAGACATGAGAGGAAATGTAAAGATTCTTCAGGTTTGGTGCTCAGATTGTGACCAGGGTGGTGTTCTGTTGCTGTGGTGCTATGTAGTCTCTACGGTACCTCATCTGTATACCATCTACCTCAGCCCGGCGCTCCCCTGTCTAGGAGCCTGTCTCACTGGTCTCCGACCTTCACCCCTACGACCACGGGGTCACTCCTCTCTCCCCCCTGTCCGTGTCTGTCCTGGCAGCACTACAGGCTCCAGTGCTGATCCACCGTGGCCAGGGGAGGAGTTATCTAAATAAACCATTCAACATCTTGACAGGAGTGTCTTGTGTCTAGGGACGGCCCCTTGTTAACCCACATGTAGCAGAAGGTGGAGATCAACAGAGAAGGTCAATGGTTTCTCTGAGTGGGGTGGGACTACTGGATACTTAGTGCTCAGGGACCACCGTCAAATGACAGTTGAAGCAGTCTTGTTGAAGCAGTCTTGTTGAAGCAGTCTTGTTGAAGCAGTTTTGTTGAAGCAGTCTTGCTGAGCAGTCCCTCTAAAGTCAGGCCTAATCGCTCTGACACAGTGCAGATGGAAAGCTTTGACGAACAGCAGATGTAGGCTAGTGACCAAGACTCCAAGACATTCCCCTCCTACCTTTTTATATACCTGGATGCAAAGTGGTGGTGACTTTTGGTTAAGATATAGTCTACTGCTTCCACTGATGTACTGTTTTTTAATCTCTTAGTTTATCTTAGTCCTTTAATTGCCAAGTACCTCCAGTATTAAAGCTGATGTGTACAGTCTGCTGATGAGATGTGGTCCTTGATGTGTGATTGTCTTTCCACCCAGAAGCAGTGGCCGTGCAGCACCTCCTCCCCCCAGCGTCAGGGCTCAGGGGATGTACCCTGCACCCCGCTCCCTGTCTGCTGTGGTCCCAGAGGGGGGTGATGACACCCTGATGCAGGCCATCCTCAACCTGGACAGAGGGTATGTATCTGTCTGGTACTACTACTACTATCCATTACTAACTGGACAGAGGGTATGTATCTGTCTGGTACTACTATTACTATCCATTACTAACTGGACAGAGGGTATGTATCTGTCTGGTACTACTACTACTATCCATTACTAACTGGACAGAGGGTATGTATCTGTCTGGTACTACTACTACTATCCATTACTAACTGGACAGAGGGTATGTATCTGTCTGGTACTACTACTACTACTACTATCCATTACTAACTAGACAGAGGGTATATATCTGTCTGGTACTACTACTATCCATTACTAACTGGACAGAGGGTATGTATCTGTCTGGTACTACTACTACTACTATCCATTACTAACTGGACAGAGGGTATGTATCTGTCTGGTACTACTACTACTATCCATTACTAACTAGACAGAGGGTATGTATCTGTCTGGTACTACTACTACTACTATCCATTACTAACTAGACAGAGGGTATGTATCTGTCTGGTACTACTACTACTACTATCCATTACTAACTGGACAGAGGGTATGTATCTGTCTGGTACTACTACTACTACTACTATCCATTACTAACTAGACAGAGGGTATATATCTGTCTGGTACTACTACTATCCATTACTAACTGGACAGAGGGTATGTATCTGTCTGGTACTACTACTACTACTATCCATTACTAACTGGACAGAGGGTATGTATCTGTCTGGTACTACTACTACTATCCATTACTAACTAGACAGAGGGTATGTATCTGTCTGGTACTACTACTACTACTATCCATTACTAACTAGACAGAGGGTATGTATCTGTCTGGTACTACTACTACTACTATCCATTACTAACTGGACAGAGGGTATGTATCTGTCTGGTACTACTACTACTACTACTATCCATTACTAACTAGACAGAGGGTATGTATCTGTCTGGTACTACTACTACTATCCATTACTAACTAGACAGAGGGTATGTATCTGTCTGGTACTACTACTACTATCCATTACTGACTAGACAGAGGGTATGTATCTGTCTGGTACTACTACTACTATCCATTACTAACTAGACAGAGGGTATGTATATGTCTGGTACTACTACTATCCATTACTGACTAGACAGAGGGTATGTATCTGTCTGGTACTACTACTACTATCCATTACTAACTGGACAGAGGGTATGTATCTGTCTGGTAATACTACTATCCATTACTAACTGGACAGAGGGTATGTATCTGTCTGATACTACTACTACTACTATCCATTACTAACTAGACAGAGGGTATGTATCTGTCTGGTACTACTACTACTATCCATTACTACTATCCATTACTAACTGGACAGAGGGTATGTATCTGTCTGGTACTACTACTACTATCCATTACTAACTAGACAGAGGGTATGTATCTGTCTGGTACTACTACTACTACTATCCATTACTAACTAGACAGAGGGTATGTATCTGTCTGGTACTACTACTACTATCCGTTACTAACTGGACAGAGGGTATGTATCTGTCTGGTACTACTACTACTATCCATTACTAACTAGACAGAGGGTATGTATCTGTCTGGTACTACTACTACTATCCATTACTAACTGGACAGAGGGTATGTATCTGTCTGGTACTACTACTACTATCCATTACTAACTGGACAGAGGGTATGTATCTGTCTGGTACTACTACTACTATCCATTACTAACTGGACAGAGGGTATGTATCTGTCTGGTACTACTACTACTATCCATTACTAACTGGACAGAGGGTATGTATCTGTCTGGTACTACTACTACTATCCATTACTAACTAGACAGAGGGTATGTATCTGTCTGGTACTACTACTACTACTACTATCCATTACTAACTAGACAGAGGGTATGTATCTGTCTGGTACTACTACTACTATCCATTACTAACTAGACAGAGGGTATGTATCTGTCTGGTACTACTACTACTATCCATTACTAACTAGACAGAGGGTATGTATCTGTCTGGTACTACTACTACTACTACTACTATCCATTACTAACTAGACAGAGGGTATGTATCTGTCTGGTACTACTACTACTACTACTACTATCCATTACTAACTAGACAAAGGGTATGTATCTGTCTGGTACTACTACTACTATCCATTACTAACTGGACAGAGGGTATGTATCTGTCTGGTACTACTACTACTATCCATTACTAACTAGACAGAGGGTATGTATCTGTCTCGTACTACTACTACTATCCATTACTAACTGGACAGAGGGTATGTATCTGTCTGGTACTATTACTACTATCCATTACTAACTGGACAGAGGGTAATGTATCTGTCTGGTACTACTACTACTATCCATTACTAACTGGACAGAGGGTATGTATCTGTCTGGTACTACTACTACTATCCATTACTAACTAGACAGAGGGTATGTATCTGTCTGGTACTACTACTACTACTACTACTATCCATTACTAACTAGACAGAGGGTATGTATCTGTCTGGTACTACTACTACTACTACTACTATCCATTACTAACTACACAGAGGGTATGTATCTGTCTGGTACTACTACTACTACTACTATCCATTACTAACTAGACAGAGGGTATGTATCTGTCTGGTACTACTACTACTATCCATTACTAACTAGACAGAGGGTATGTATCTGTCTGGTACTACTACTACTACTACTACTATCCATTACTAACTAGACAGAGGGTATGTATCTGTCTGGTACTACTACTACTACTATCCATTACTAACTGGACAGAGGGTATGTATCTGTCTGGTACTACTACTACTACTATCCATTACTAACTGGACAGAGGGTATGTATCTGTCTGGTACTACTATCCATTACTAACTGGACAGAGGGTATGTATCTGTCTGGTACTACTACTACTACTACTACTACTACTACTACTACTACTGCTACTATCCATTACTAACTGGACAGAGGGTATGTATCTGTCTGGTACTACTACTATCCATTACTAACTGGACAGAGGGTATGTATCTGTCTGGTACTACTACTACTATCCATTACTAACTGGACAGAGGGTATGTATCTGTCTGGTACTACTACTACTACTACTATCCATTACTAACTAGACAGAGGGTATGTATCTGTCTGGTACTACTACTACTACTACTATCCATTACTAACTAGACAGAGGGTATGTATCTGTCTGGTACTACTACTACTACTACTATCCATTACTAACTAGACAGAGGGTATGTATCTGTCTGGTACTACTACTACTATCCATTACTAACTAGACAGAGGGTATGTATCTGTCTGGTACTACTACTACTACTACTATCCATTACTAACTAGACAGAGGGTATGTATCTGTCTGGTACTACTACTACTACTATCCATTACTAACTGGACAGAGGGTATGTATCTGTCTGGTACTCCTACTACTACTACTATCCATTACTAACTGGACAGAGGGTATGTATCTGTCTGGTACTACTATCCATTACTAACTGGACAGAGGGTATGTATCTGTCTGGTACTACTACTACTACTACTACTACTACTACTACTATCCATTACTAACTGGACAGAGGGTATGTATCTGTCTGGTACTACTACTATCCATTACTAACTGGACAGAGGGTATGTATCTGTCTGGTACTACTACTACTATCCATTACTAACTGGACAGAGGGTATGTATCTGTCTGGTACTACTACTACTATCCATTACTAACTAGACAGAGGGTATGTATCTGTCTGGTACTACTACTACTACTACTACTACTACTATCCATTACTAACTAGACAGAGGGTATGTATCTGTCTGGTACTACTACTACTACTACTACTATCCATTACTAACTAGACAGAGGGTATGTATCTGTCTGGTACTACTACTACTACTACAATCCATTACTAACTAGACAGAGGGTATGTATCTGTCTGGTACTACTACTACTACTACTATCCATTACTAACTAGACAGAGGGTATGTATCTGTCTGGTACTACTACTACTATCCATTACTAACTAGACAGAGGGTATGTATCTGTCTGGTACTACTACTACTACTACTACTATCCATTACTAACTAGACAGAGGGTATGTATCTGTCTGGTACTACTACTACTACTATCCATTACTAACTGGACAGAGGGTATGTATCTGTCTGGTACTACTACTACTACTATCCATTACTAACTGGACAGAGGGTATGTATCTGTCTGGTACTACTATCCATTACTAACTGGACAGAGGGTATGTATCTGTCTGGTACTACTACTACTACTACTACTATCCATTACTAACTGGACAGAGGGTATGTATCTGTCTGGTACTACTACTATCCATTACTAACTAGACAGAGGGTATGTATCTGTCTGGTACTACTACTACTACTATCCATTACTAACTGGACAGAGGGTATGTATCTGTCTGGTACTACTACTACTACTATCCATTACTAACTGGACAGAGGGTATGTATCTGTCTGGTACTACTATCCATTACTAACTGGACAGAGGGTATGTATCTGTCTGGTGGTACTACTACTACTACTACTACTATCCATTACTAACTGGACAGAGGGTATGTATCTGTCTGGTACTACTACTATCCATTACTAACTGGACAGAGGGTATGTATCTGTCTGGTACTACTACTACTATCCATTACTAACTGGACAGAGGGTATGTATCTGTCTGGTACTACTACTACTATCCATTACTAACTGGACAGAGGGTATGTATCTGTCTGGTACTACTACTACTACTACTATCCATTACTAACTAGACAGAGGGTATGTATCTGTCTGGTACTACTACTACTACTACTATCCATTACTAACTAGACAGAGGGTATGTATCTGTCTGGTACTACTACTACTACTATCCATTACTAACTGGACAGAGGGTATGTATCTGTCTGGTACTACTACTACTACTATCCATTACTAACTGGACAGAGGGTATGTATCTGTCTGGTACTACTATCCATTACTAACTGGACAGAGGGTATGTATCTGTCTGGTACTACTACTACTACTACTACTACTACTACTACTACTACTATCCATTACTAACTAGACAGAGGGTATGTATCTGTCTGGTACTACTACTATCCATTACTAACTGGACAGAGGGTATGTATCTGTCTGGTACTACTACTACTATCCATTACTAACTGGACAGAGGGTATGTATCTGTCTGGTACTACTACTACTATCCATTACTAACTAGACAGAGGGTATGTATCTGTCTGGTACTACTACTACTACTACTACTACTATCCATTACTAACTAGACAGAGGGTATGTATCTGTCTGTTACTACTACTACTACTACAATCCATTACTAACTAGACAGAGGGTATGTATCTGTCTGGTACTACTACTACTACTACTATCCATTACTAACTAGACAGAGGGTATGTATCTGTCTGGTACTACTACTACTATCCATTACTAACTAGACAGAGGGTATGTATCTGTCTGGTACTACTACTACTACTACTACTATCCATTACTAACTAGACAGAGGGTATGTATCTGTCTGGTACTACTACTACTACTATCCATTACTAACTGGACAGAGGGTATGTATCTGTCTGGTACTACTACTACTACTATCCATTACTAACTGGACAGAGGGTATGTATCTGTCTGGTACTACTATCCATTACTAACTGGACAGAGGGTATGTATCTGTCTGGTACTACTACTACTACTACTACTATCCATTACTAACTGGACAGAGGGTATGTATCTGTCTGGTACTACTACTATCCATTACTAACTAGACAGAGGGTATGTATCTGTCTGGTACTACTACTACTACTATCCATTACTAACTGGACAGAGGGTATGTATCTGTCTGGTACTACTACTACTACTATCCATTACTAACTGGACAGAGGGTATGTATCTGTCTGGTACTACTATCCATTACTAACTGGACAGAGGGTATGTATCTGTCTGGTGCTACTACTACTACTACTACTATCCATTACTAACTGGACAGAGGGTATGTATCTGTCTGGTACTACTACTATCCATTACTAACTGGACAGAGGGTATGTATCTGTCTGGTACTACTACTACTATCCATTACTAACTGGACAGAGGGTATGTATCTGTCTGGTACTACTACTACTATCCATTACTAACTGGACAGAGGGTATGTATCTGTCTGGTACTACTACTACTACTACTACTATCCATTACTAACTAGACAGAGGGTATGTATCTGTCTGGTACTACTACTACTATCCATTACTAACTAGACAGAGGGTATGTATCTGTCTGGTACTACTACTACTATCCATTACTAACTGGACAGAGGGTATGTATCTGTCTGGTACTACTACTACTATCCATTACTAACTGGACAGAGGGTATGTATCTGTCTGGTACTACTACTACTACTATCCATTACTAACTTCTTCAGTTGGATATATAGTGTTTCAGTTTAATGTTTTAATGTCACATACACAAGTACAGGGAATGCCTTTCTTGTGGCTCTAACCCCAACAATGCAGTAATCAATAACAATCTATTACTAAAAACATGAGGTAGAACAAAAACAGTAAAGAAATAAGTAAGGTTTCTATATACAGGGTCAGTTCCAGTAGCATATTTACAATGTGCAGGGATACTGGAGTGATGGAGGTAGATATGTATAGGGGTAAGGTACTATATACAGGGTCAGTTCCAGTAGCATATTTACAATGTGCAGGGATACTGGAGTGATGGAGGTAGATATGTATAGGGGTAAGGTACTATATACAGGGTCAGTTCCAGTAGCATATTTACAATGTGCAGGGATACTGGAGTGATGGAGGTAGATATGTATAGGGGTAAGGTGACGAGGCATCAGGATATATGATAAACAGAGTAACAGCAGCGTATATGATGATTGTATCTGAGTGGTTGTGTTTATTCAGTATAAATGTATGTGCATATTATATGTTTATGAGAAGTTGATGTGTGTGTGTGTGTGTGTTGGAGTGTCTAGTGTGTACGGCCCTGTGGGTGTGTGTAGGGCCCTGTGAGTGTGTGTGTGTTGGTGTGTCAGTGTGTGTAGGGCTTTGGGAGTGTGTATAGAGACAAAAATAAGAATAAAATACAAGGGTCAACTCAGTCTGTGTAGCCATTTAGCTAGCTATTTAGTTAGCCATTTAGCAGTCTTATGGCATGGGGATAGAAGCTGTTCAGGAGCCTGTTGGTGTCAGACTTGATTCATCGGTACCGCTCAGACTCTAGATATGTGAAGAAGCTGATCTCTCTCTGTGTCTTCTATCTTGTCTTCTGTTATTTGACCCTTTACCATCTTTAGTTGAATGTACTGATTATAAGTCACCCTAAGAGCACTAAAATCCCCTTGTCTCTCACCTACAGAAGGAAAGGTCCCTTGCCTCCCCTGAGAACAGACGTCCCCCCCTCCCCCCACAGCCGGTCCGGCTCCACCGTCAGTAGCAAGAGCTACTCTCCTGACAGAGGCAAGGGTCTCCCCCAACCCGCCCAGCAGAAAAGTAAGTACCTCCCCCACCACTCAGTCCCCACCAATCATGTTCCTCTTGGGTTGCATTCAGTTCAGCAGCTTATGAGGAGCTGGGATTCCAGCTGAACTTGTCAAATAGACATTGTGAATTTACATTTTGACCCCACTACATTATTGGAACCAGGGGGGAATCCTCAGCCTCTGTAGTTTAATCTTGTCGTCCCCATCTGATGATGCCATGGCGTGCTTTTAGGTGCTCTCTGGTACCCCTGTGGCTGAGCAGCCCTGGGGTGGGTGGCTGTTCCCCAAACAGGCCCGTGGACAAGTACCCATGGGTCAGTGGTGCACTGTGCTGTGTTAGTGTGAATCAGCCATAGATGTGATTGTCTCTGCTGAAAGAAAGCTGAGCATGTTGATTCTGCTCCTCGTCCTCCATGTATTGGTTCTAACAGCCATAATGATCATCTATAGTAGCTCATTGGTCGACAGGAGCCGTTCCCAGCTGGCTGGCGGCCTGTGTGATTATAGTCTTAGTGACGTCCATGTTCTCTTCTCCATGGTCTCTCAGGGTGTGAAGAGTGTTGTCTGAGCAGGATGTCTGGTAAGTACAGGGAAGAGGGGAAACTAGGATGGGTTCTAGAGACTATAGTGTGTGTTTTAGTGTAGGGAAT
This sequence comes from Salmo trutta, assembly GCF_901001165.1. NCBI lineage: Eukaryota > Metazoa > Chordata > Actinopteri > Salmoniformes > Salmonidae > Salmo > Salmo trutta. The sequence continues at coordinate 2,545,848 of NW_021823043.1, forward strand.
AAACACACTGTAGATAATATCATGAACAGAAATGTGTCTGCCGAATCAATGCTGGATTACTGTTATTTCATCGTAAGACTTCTATCCTGTGTTTTTAATGACACACTATCAATCTAACCAAGGACGTAGTGTGGAGAAATGGCTCTTTAGCTCCTTGGTCAAACACCAACTCCCACAAGGTTGAACCTCAATGTTGAATTGAGATATAGAATGAGGTTTAACCATGAACCAACGTTCCCACCCTACGTCCAGCTCCGCCCATAATAAAAGAGATCTAGGGTTGAAGTTTTCTGTGAAGGTCTTTGTCCTGCTGAGTCTGTTTCAGCTGAGGTAACCTGAGAGAGAGTTTCTGTGAAGGTCTTTGTCCTGCTGAGTCTGTTTCAGCTGAGGTAACCTGAGAGAGAGTTTCTGTGAAGGTCTTTGTCCTGCTGAGTCTGTTTCAGCTGAGGTAACCTGAGAGAGAGTTTCTGTGAAGGTCTTTGTCCTGCTGAGTCTGTTTCAGCTGAGGTAACCTGAGGGAGAGTTTTCTGTGAAGGTCGTTATACTGCTGGGTCTGTTTCGGCTGAGGTAACCTGAGAGAGCGTTGCTAATTGGTCGGCTGGCCTGCCGTTTTCACGCTCTCTCTGCCACTTTGTTATGGATCATAAAAACGCTGTCGACTTGTGTGTGTAGAGACATAGAGGAAGGAGTAGGGTGTCTACTCTCTCTAATGGATATAACTGCTGTGTGGGGTGACATGTTAGTGTTGGAGATAGATGTTACTGGCCACCATGTTGGCTCTGTCAACCCTTTTCCAGGAGCAAGACAAACTAATATCCTCCACCCACAGGTTCTCTCTCTCTCTCTGGTCTTTCTCACTCTCAATCCCACTTTCACATTCAGTTATGGAGTGTTTTTGATATCATGGAAATGAATTCTGTTCAACCCACAAAGTCGGACGACGGATTTGACACTAAAAATGTCATTCAGAACATATCCTCCATCAGAATTGAGTTCAGCAGTGTATCTGAATAATGTAATGGTATATGGTGCAGGGAGAAGGGACCCTCTTAATAAAATATGGAACCAGCACGTCATTTGAATTTCTCCTGGGAGTGTCTGAGCATGGTGTTTGAAGTGACACAGACATGGGCCTAATGGGTAATTGACCATGGCGCCTGCGGTGGTGCCCACTGAGCATCGATGCTGCTTGGGCATCAAGCCTCTGGCAACACAGGCCAGAGAGAGCGAGAGACGGAGAGAGGAGAGTGCCAACGGACGAATGAGGGCCTGCAATTCAGTCTGACTAGCCTGCAGGGTTTCTCCTAATGCAGTTCCCCCTTATTATTGCAGCCATCCACAGGATCTGATCAGTGCAGAGGGGATAGGAGGGGACAAGCCTGGATGGAGAGGAGTACAGAGGCTTAAACACTTCCCAAATAATAACAGGAGCTGGACAAACATCCAATGCAATGGTGGATGGAGACTGTCTGGCGGCGTGTCGGATGGAGACTGTCTGGCGGCGTGTCGGATGGAGACTGTCTGGCGGCGTGTCGGATGGAGACTGTCTGGCGGCGTGTCGGATGGAGACTGTCTGGCGGCGTGTCGGATGGAGACTGTCTGGCGGCGTGTCGGATGGAGGCTGTCTGGCGGCGTGTCGGATGGAGGCTGTCTGGCGGCGTGTCGGATGGAGGCTGTCTGGCGGCGTGTCGGATGGAGGCTGTCTGGCGGCGTGTCGGATGGAGGCTGTCTGGCGGCGTGTCGGATGGAGGCTGTCTGGCGGCGTGTCGGATGGAGGCTGTCTGGCGGCGTGTCGGATGGAGGCTGTCTGGCGGCGTGTCGGATGGAGGCTGTCTGGCGGCGTGTCGGATGGAGGCTGTCTGGCGGCGTGTCGGATGGAGGCTGTCTGGCGGCGTGTCGGATGGAGACTGTCTGGCGGCGTGTCGGATGGAGGCCGTCTGGCGGCGTGTCGGATGGAGGCCGTCTGGCGGCGTGTCGGATGGAGACCCTCTGGCGGCGTGTCGGATGGAGACCCTCTGGCGGCGTGTCGGATGGAGACCCTCTGGCGGCGTGTCAGATGGAGACCCTCTGGCGGCGTGTCGGATGGAGACCCTCTGGCGGCGTGTCGGATGGAGACCCTCTGGCGGCGTGTCGGATGGAGACCCTTTGGCGGATGGAGACCGTCTGGCGGATGGAGACCGTCTGGCGGCGTGGCGGCTGGAGACTGTCTGGCGGCTGGAGACTGTCTGGCAGTGTAGACCAGGTGTGGTGTATCCCCCTGTCCCCTCCCACAGGAACCTACCTGGCGGTGTCAGAACATGTCAGACACCTTTATAACCCCCAATAAGATCACACTATACACTGAGTGGTCTTTTTCATTGTACTGGCTCGAGGTGTGTTGTTCTGAATGAATCCCTCCTTCTCCATCCCTCAGACTCTGTTGTGTTCTTTTCTTTCTCTCTCCCTTTCCAGACAAAGACAGGCCCCCTGGTCATTCTCAGGACGGGTCACCTCAGAGCACAGCGTCCACTAAGGTGAGTCCTGCTGATGAAGTGTTTTACACATTACAAACTTAGCACATGTGGGGGGCTGGACAAAAGGAAGAGTCACCACTATATTTAACTGTTCATGCTTTAATTCATGTCAGTGTGTGGTTTATTTAAGCAATAAGGCCCAAGGGGGTGTGGTATATGGCCAATATACCACGGCTAAGGGCTGTTCTTATGCACGACGCAACGTGGATTGCTTATTGCTTTTTAAAAACTGGGAGGAGAGACGGAGAGAGAGGCTGGCTGGCTGGCTGTTTCCTCTGCCTTTCTCTTGATGACTGAAGCGGTACTGACTGAGTGTAACTAGACTCCCCATGGGGATATGGGATAGTGAATGTGTGATGCTCCACCATACTGAATACACAGAGCTGCCTGGTGCTCCACCATACTGAATACACAGAGCTGCCTGATGCTCCACCATACTGAATACACAGAGCTGCCTGATGCTCCACCATACTGAATACACAGAGCTGCCTGGTGCTCCACCATACTGAATACACAGAGCTGCCTGGTGCTCCACCATACTGAATACACAGAGCTGCCTGATGCTCCACCATACTGAATACACAGAGCTGCCTGATGCTCCACCATACTGAATACACAGAGCTGCCTGGTGCTCCACCATACTGAATACACAGAGCTGCCTGGTGCTCCACCATACTGAATACACAGAGCTGCCTGATGCTCCACCATACTGAATACACAGAGCTGCCTGGTGCTCCACCATACTGAATACACAGAGCTGCCTGGTGCTCCACCATACTGAATACACAGAGCTGCCTGGTGCTCCACCATACTGAATACACAGAGCTGCCTGGTGCTCCACCATACTGAATACACAGAGCTGCCTGGTGCTCCACCATACTGAATACACAGAGCTGCCTGGTGCTCCACCATACTGAATACACAGAGCTGCCTGGTGCTCCACCATACTGAATACACAGAGCTGCCTGGTGCTCCACCATACTGAATACACAGAGCTGCCTGGTGCTCCACCATACTGAATACACAGAGCTGCCTGATGCTCCACCATACTGAATACACAGAGCTGTCTGGCACGCTAGTGACGCTACATTAACTATGGTCTGTTTCATCATATCATCTCTAACAAACAAACCTCTTGACAAATTATTCTGGAACATCTTAGAACTGTTAAAGTGCTGTGAATCATCTGATGCCAGGTGTGTTAGTAAATATTTGCTGTATACTCTGGGTAGAATCATCCTTTTGATTTGGGTTGACATTTAGACAACCGTTTGAACCTAGCCAGACGCTTTCTGATACTTTATCCTCCGAGAGATCCGAAGGCGCACGGTACCTCCCTTGGAGATCCTGTGTGTGTGTGTGTGTGTGTGTGTGTGTGTGTGTGTGTGTGTGTGTGTGTGTGTGTGTGTGTGTGTGTGTGTGTGTACCAATAAACCCTCTGTGATGAAAGTATTTTTTTAGTGAGAGTCCCGCGACCCCCTCCATCCCTCCCTCTCCAACCCTCTGTTTGATCTGGTCACGACAGGCAGGCAGGCGGTGTGTTCCCCTCCTCCACTCTCTCCCTGGTTTAGAACCCAGAACCTTAGCCAAGATCAAAGAGCTCTGCCATTAGTAAACTCATTTTAATGGGAGACCGTGTAGGTTCAACAAACACTCTTGCTTTTGGGAGTTATCCTTAGGAGAACACAGACACACACAGGCACCATGTCTCCCTGGGTAACTGCTCAGGCTTACACAGATCTGGGATGTTTAGGGTGTCTTCATGATGTATTCTTAAAGGCTAGACATTGAAGTGGGACTGGGAGAGAAAGAGAGTCTGACTGTGCTTACACAGGCAGCCCAATTCTGATATTGTTTTCCACTAATTGGTATTTTGGCCAATCACATCAGGTATTTTTTAGAGCCCCACTCTCTCTCTTCCTGGTTGGCTCTGTGATCCCCATTTTCATATATTTGTCTTATTTTTGAATGATTTAGGGTCACTAATGCGACTTGACTCTAACTTGCTTCCTCTCTCCAGAATGTTTAATCAAGCGTAGCCAGCTCTCTGCATCCCCAGTCCCCTAGCTAGCCCCTTAAAGGACAATAGGAAATGAGGACTGAGCGAGGGAGAGGGACAGGGGTAGAAAGAGAGAGACGGAGAGAGAGAGACGGGGAGAGAGAGATGGAGAGGGGTAGAGAGAGAGATGGAGAGGGGTAGAAAGAGAGAGACGGAGAGATCCAGAGGGAGAGGGGTAGAAAGAGAGAGACGGAGAGATCCAGAGGGGTAGAGAGAGAGAGAGAGACGGGGAGAGAGAGATGGAGAGGGGTAGAGAGAGCGACGGAGAGGGGTAGAGAGAGAGATCCAGCAGTATAGAAGCGATGATCTAAGTTGGCCTCATTTTCTCCTCGTTTCTCCTTGTCTTAGTCTCTGACACATGGGGCTGGGGCCAGCGCTGGGGGCCAGACTGTTATACCCAGTGGGGGAGGGATAATACTGTTGGCTGGCTGATCTCTCTCTACTATAGAGGGTTAATTGGAGCTCTGCTATGTGATTTGATCACCGTACTTAATGCAGTGTTAACATCTCATTTTGTTTTGGGGTTTATTTGAACTTTTCCCATGATGCACATGCAGAGTCTAGCTGAGCCCTAACAGGAGGGAACGCTCCACTTAGATGCTGACCAGAGCACTGTGTGTGTGTTGGACTCTCTGAACATGACCACACTGTTTGAGGGGCTCACCCATATCGATTCACTGGCATTGATAGCAGAGTGGACAATGCAGAAGGACTTTATACTTAAAAAACGTTTAGGTTTTTGTCTTAAATAGACACTTGGATAATAATGAAATAAATGAATATAAAAGCTTGGGATGAATCGGTATTCAGAAATCCTTCTTTCAGACAGCGGAGTGACCAGGCCACCATCTCTCTCTCTCCCCAGGAGGAGGCTCATATCCTAGAGTGGGACCGTGAGGAGGGCCTGCCCCCCATCGATGAGACCCCCAAGAGCCAGGATGACTTCCAGGAGCGCCGAGCGCAGGCCATCGGAGCCAAGGCCCGGGAAATAGAGAAGGTACCCAACACAGCCATGTCTCTGGCGTGGTTAGCCCACATACACACTTCAGTTTATTTATCATATGTAGAATAATAGTGACATGCTGTCTCATAAGAGACTTTGCATAAAACAGTCAGGTCATGTGGTCAGGAAAAGCTTGAAAAACATTAGTGGAATTAGGGCCTGGAGTTTTTCCTTATCCTGTCATCTGAAGCAGGAGAAACTCCTGGGCCGAGTCATGGTTTCATCAGTGTGTTTCTGTAGCTAGTACCCTGGTTCCCTCCTGTATTACTGCAAACAGCCAGATGCCCATTCATACCAGGTTTATATACCACCCCCACCCGGCCTAGTGCTACCCAGGTTTATATACCACCCCCACCCGGCCCAGTGCTACCCAGGTTAATATACCATCCCCACCCGGCCTAGTGCTACCCAGGTTTATATACCACCCCCATCTGGCCTAGTGCTACCCAGGTTTATATACCACCCCCACCCGGCCTAGTGCTACCCAGGTTTATATACCACCCCCACCCGGCCTAGTGCTACCCAGGTTTATATACCACCCCCACCCGGCCCAGTGCTACCCAGGTTTATATACCACCCCCACCCGGCCCAGTGCTACCCAGGTTTATATACCACCCCCACCCGGCCTAGTGCTACCCAGGTTTATATACCACCCCCACCCGGCCCAGTGCTACCCAGGTTTATATACCACCCCCACCCGGCCTAGTGCTACCCAGGTTTATATACCACCCCCACCCGGCCTAGTGCTACCCAGGTTTATATACCACCCCCACCCAGCCTAGTTCTACCCAGGTTTATATACCACCCCCACCCAGCCTAGTTCTACCCAGGTTTATATACCACCAGCCTTGTTCTGCCCCGGTTTATCTACCACCAGCCTAGTTTTTCCATGGTTTATATACCTCCAGCCTAGTTCAACCCCGGTTTATATACCACCAGCCTAGTGCTTCCCAGGTTTATATACCACCCCCACCCAGCCTAGTTCTACCCAGGTTTATATACCACCCCCACCCGGCCCAGTGCTACCCAGGTTTATATACCACCAGCCTTGTTCAGCCCCGGTTTATATACCTCCAGCCTAGTTTTTCCATGGTTTATATACCTCCAGCCTAGTTTTTCCATGGTTTATATACCTCCAGCCTAGTTCAACCCCGGTTTATATACCACCAGCCTAGTGCTTCCCAGGTTTATATACCACCAGTCTAGTTCAGCCCCAGTTTATATACCACCCCCACCCAGCCTAGTGCTTCCCAGGTTTATATACCACCAGCCTAGTTCAGCCCCGGTTTATATACCACCAGCCTAGTTCAGCCCCGGTTTATATACCACCAGCCTAGTTCAGCCCCGGTTTATATACCACCAGCCTAGTTCAGCCCCGGTTTATATACCACCAGCCTAGTTCAGCCCCGGTTTATATACCACCACCACGCAGCCTAGAAGGGGTGGGATAGAAAGCACCTGAGGCGTGTGTTTTGTATTTATTTATTGAACCTTTGTTTAACCAGACAAGTCAGTTAAGAACAAATGATTATTTACAATGACAGTCTAGTAACAGTTACTGGCCGTTGTTCAGGGGCAGATCGACAGATTTTTACCTTGTCAGCTTTGGGATTCGATCTAGCAACCTTTCGGTTAGTGGCCCAACACTCTATCCACTAGGCTACCTGCCGCCCTGTGTGTGTGTGTTGTCCTATGCTCCCAGTGAGCTAATTAAGGGCATCTCTGCTGTTTTACTGAGCTCATTAAATCTGAGTGTCCTCCTGGGGTAGAGCCCTTCTGGTGCAGCACCACAGAGCCCTTCTGTGGTGCTGCACCTCAGAGCATGACCCTTACAACAGCTATTTGATGCCCTCTTCCCTGTTTGAGCATGTTTGAGGGGACCATATTAAGGATCCTGTCGTTAAACATAGCTCTCCTCTAGGTCTAGACTGAACACATCAGGCCAGCTCTTCTCTAGGTCTCGTCTGAACACATCTGGTCAGCTCTCCTCTAGATCTAGTCTGAACACATCTGGTCAGCTCTCCTCTAGGTCTCGTCTGAACACATCTGGTCAGCTCTCCTCTAGGTCTCGTCTGAACACATCTGGTCAGCTCTCCTCTAGGTCTCGTCTGAACACATCTGGTCAGCTCTCCTCTAGATCTAGTCTGAACACATCTGGTCAGCTCTCCTCTAGGTCTCGTCTGAACACATCTGGTCAGCTCTCCTCTAGGTCTCGTCTGAACACATCTGGTCAGCTCTCCTCTAGGTCTCGTCTGAACACATCTGGTCAGCTCTCCTCTAGATCTAGTCTGAACACATCTGGTCAGCTCTCCTCTAGGTCTCGTCTGAACACATCTGGTCAGCTCTCCTCTAGGTCTAGTCTGAACACATCTGGTCAGCTCTCCTCTAGGTCTCGTCTGAACACATCTGGTCAGCTCTCCTCTAGGTCTAGTCTGGGAACACATCTGGTCAGCTCTCCTCTAGGTCTAGTCTGGGAACACTTCTGGTCAGCTCTCCTCTAGGTCTCGTCTGGGAACACTTCTGGTCAGCTCTCCTCTAGGTCTCGTCTGAACACATCTGGTCAGCTCTCCTCTAGGTCTCGTCTGGGAACACATCTGGTCAGCTCTCCTCTAGGTCTCGTCTGAACACATCTGGTCAGCTCTCCTCTAGGTCTAGTCAGAACACATCTGGTCAGCTCTCCTCTAGGTCTAGTCAGAACACATCTGGTCAGCTCTCCTCTAGGTCTAGTCTGAACACATCTGGTCAGCTCTCCTCTAGGTCTAGTCTGGGAACACATCTGGTCAGCTCTCCTCTAGATCTAGTCTGGGAACACATCTGGTCAGCTCTCCTCTAGGTCTCGTCTGAACACATCTGGTCAGCTCTCCTCTAGGTCTCGTCTGAACACATCTGGTCAGCTCTCCTCTAGGTCTAGTCTGAACACATCTGGTCAGCTCTCCTCTAGATCTAGTCTGAACACATCTGGTCAGCTCTCCTCTAGGTCTAGTCTGAACACATCTGGTCAGCTCTCCTCTAGGTCTAGTCTGAACACATCTGGTCAGCTCTCCTCTAGGTCTCGTCTGGGAACACATCTGGCATTAAATTAATAATACGATTTTACGTTTATGTTGAAAGCAATATCTTTGTCAAGTTGATTATTGAAGCGTAGTATGTCTTTTCCTCACTGCAAACTGACAGTGAGATTTCAATAGAAAGCTAATTTTTATGTGTTTGAAGCGTAGGCTTGTATGTGATGTGATGGCCTAAGCTGTCAGATAACACTGAAGACAAATCCCAAACCAGTACTTCAAAGCCAATTGTTCAAACCTGTTTCTATCTGCATAAAGAAGCATTGCTTCAGAGAAACTATTCCTGAGAGCACTGGGCCTCCCTCAACAACATCTGTTGATTTCCTCTGAGGTTTCACCTTGCTGCTCTTTCCACATCAAGTGATTGAAGTGTGTGTTTAGGTCCTCAGATCATGCATAGTTAAGTGACCCAGCATGGAAGCCTTTCAAGAAACAACCCCCTTATTTCACATTAGAAATGTCTGTAAAGTGGGGCTCTCCACTGCAGTAATGGTTAGCCGCTCAACAAGTGTCAACCAGATGCCAACCACACACACACAGAGAGCGAGATGTTTATTTTCCCTCCACAATCTGGTCTAGCCATCTCTTCCATTGTACACTTAGCCTACACTGGCTCCCTCTATGCTTTTCACATATCACCTGTCATCCCATATAGCCTACTGTGTTTGTGTAGCAAAGTGAAATTGGACTAAATTCCACCTCCATGGCCTTCTCACTGTAGAGGAGGAGGAGAAAGATGAGGCATATGAATGGCGCTGACTTTGGCAGAGCTACCAGCTTAGCTCACTTCCATGGAGTGGTTAAAAGGCAGAAAGGCATGGGTGGCATCCAGCTTCTATAGGGCCTATTCATCATCGTCTGGAATGTGGCACCAGACTAGGGCCCTATTCCCTTTATAGTGCACTACTTTAGACCAGGACTCATAGGGCCATGTAGGGAACAGGGTGCCATTTGGGACAGAGACTCCACCTAACCCAACCCCATTAACAGTTGCTACTGTACTGCTAGGCATTTTCACTTCCACTCTATTTTTAGCCAATCACAATGTTGCTGGTTGTGGACTAGAGCCAGGCTATGTAAGGAAGGCAGAGGCCATGATAATGAAATCACATGAAACCTCTAATGGCTATGATATCATATGTATGTTAATCAAGAGCCCTACCCATTCACACACATACATAAATGACTGTGTTAATCAGCACTGCATTGTGTTAAGGCTGTATTGTTAGTTCTATAGTAACTGAGATGGTCAGGCAACATAGTGACTGTATTTCCAACCTCAACTCCTTAGTTACTACACCATGAGCGGTTTAGATTCATAGGTAGGCTATACCGAATGTGTACGGAATTAAGTTGTTAATAACAGGAGGAACCAATCAGTCCAAAGCAGGAAGTGCAATGTTCCAACTCTGAACAACGCTTACAATGCATTTCATAGAGCACACTGTACTTTCACATACTTCCTGTGTGACCCTTGACCCCATTACCCAATCAGGGAGGAAGTTGCTCTTGACCACTGGAGGTGTGGGTGGCTGTGGGTTTGGGTCCTGTTGTTGAGCCTATTGCTTTGAACATGGAGGCGTCGACTGGTGGGAGTGCAGGGTCTGATCTCTGGGTTGTGGATCAGAGAGATACTGCATACCGGAAGGACAGGGAGGGGACCCAGCCGGGACACGGAGACAGGGGCCACAGCCCCTCTCTGATTAGAGCCTGGGGGCTGAGGAGGAGGAGAGGCCACACAGTGTGGCTCTGGAGCTTAAAGGGTTGCTATTGAATCAAAACATGCTACCAGGTTTCCAGGTTATGAGGGGTATGGCCTACCTCAAACCAGTGTCCCAAATGGCACCCTATTCCCTACATAGCTCCCTGGTCTAAAGTAGTGCACTGGATAGGGTGCCATTTGGGATGCATCCTGACTAACCCGGCTTAGATGTCCTCATCTGGCCCCCCCACCCCAACCTTCACATTCCTGCCCAGCCAAACTCAGCTGTGGTTCGTCTTCAACTCCAGCACGCACCCACTCACTCCCCCAGGCCTGTTAGCTTCCTGTATCGGCCTGGCGTATCGAGCCCTAGAGTCCAGATAATTAATCATCTAGTTTAAATTGGACTAAATCTATATTTGACCTAAACTCAACCTTGTGTCCTGATGACTTTCTGCTTGGTCTAATGAGCATTAGTGAATGAATGAATGACATTTTATTTTCCTGTCAAATCGCCAGTTGGAAACCCGTCCCTTATGAGATGAATTGTCACATAAACAAACATTATAATACTTTGCTGTGATAATTCTTCTTCCGGTGTTCTCTGCAGTGCACATCACATCAAGAGTGAAACAAATAAAATAAAATCAATCCATAATAAATAGTAAATAAGGTTATCCAAACAATACTTACATCACTAGAGCAGTAAAAGATCTACAGCTAGAAAAATGAAATCGAAGGCATTTGAACCCAGTGTAGCACTAAGAGAAGATTAGTGATAGTTCACCTCACTGTTCACACAGGACAGGATCCAGTAGGGGAGAGAAGATTAGTGATAGTTCACCTCACTGTTCACACAGGACAGGATCCAGTAGGGGAGAGAAGATTAGTGATAGTTCACCTCACTGTTCACACAGGACAGGATCCAGTAGGGGAGAGAAGATTAGTGATAGTTCACCTCACTGTTCACACAGGACAGGATCCAGTAGGGGAGAGAAGATTAGTGATAGTTCACCTCACTGTTCACACAGGACAGGATCCAGTAGGGGAGAGAAGATTAGTGATAGTTCACCTCACTGTTCACACAGGACAGGATCCAGTAGGGGAGAGAAGATTAGTGATAGTTCACCTCACTGTTCACACAGGACAGGATCCAGTAGGGGAGAGAAGATTAGTGATAGTTCACCTCACTGTTCACACAGGACAGGATCCAGTAGGGAGAGAAGATTAGTGATAGTTCACCTCACTGTTCACACAGGACAGGATCCAGTAGGGAGAGAAGATTAGTGATAGTTCACCTCACTGTTCACACAGGACAGGATCCAGTAGGGAGAGAAGATTAGTGATAGTTCACCTCACTGTTCACACAGGACAGGATCCAGTAGGGGAGAGAAGATTAGTGATAGTTCACCTCACTGTTCACACAGGACAGGATCCAGTAGGGGAGAGAAGATTAGTGATAGTTCACCTCACTGTTCACACAGGACAGGATCCAGTAGGGGAGAGAAGATTAGTGATAGTTCACCTCACTGTTCACACAGGACAGGATCCAGTAGGGGAGAGAAGATTAGTGATAGTTCACCTCACTGTTCACACAGGACAGGATCCAGTAGGGGAGAGAAGATTAGTGATAGTTCACCTCACTGTTCACACAGGACAGGATCCAGTAGGGGAGAGAAGATTAGTGATAGTTCACCTCACTGTTCACACAGGACAGGATCCAGTAGGGGAGAGAAGATTAGTGATAGTTCACCTCACTGTTCACACAGGACAGGATCCAGTAGGGGAGAGAAGATTAGTGATAGTTCACCTCACTGTTCACACAGGACAGGATCCAGTAGGGGAGAGAAGATTAGTGATAGTTCACCTCACTGTTCACACAGGACAGGATCCAGTAGGGGAGAGAAGATTAGTGATAGTTCACCTCACTGTTCACACAGGACAGGATCCAGTAGGGGAGAGAAGATTAGTGATAGTTCACCTCACTGTTCACACAGGACAGGATCCAGTAGGGGAGAGAAGATTAGTGATAGTTCACCTCACTGTTCACACAGGACAGGATCCAGTAGGGGAGAGAAGATTAGTGATAGTTCACCTCACTGTTCACACAGGACAGGATCCAGTAGGGGAGAGAAGATTAGTGATAGTTCACCTCACTGTTCACACAGGACAGGATCCAGTAGGGGAGAGAAGATTAGTGATAGTTCACCTCACTGTTCACACAGGACAGGATCCAGTAGGGGAGAGAAGATTAGTGATAGTTCACCTCACTGTTCACACAGGACAGGATCCAGTAGGGGAGAGAAGATTAGTGATAGTTCACCTCACTGTTCACACAGGACAGGATCCAGTAGGGGAGAGAAGATTAGTGATAGTTCACCTCACTGTTCACACAGGACAGGATCCAGTAGGGGAGAGAAGATTAGTGATAGTTCACCTCACTGTTCACACAGGACAGGATCCAGTAGGGGAGAGAAGATTAGTGATAGTTCACCTCACTGTTCACACAGGACAGGATCCAGTAGGGGAGAGAAGATTAGTGATAGTTCACCTCACTGTTCACACAGGACAGGATCCAGTAGGGGAGAGAAGATTAGTGATAGTTCACCTCACTGTTCACACAGGACAGGATCCAGTAGGGGAGAGAAGATTAGTGATAGTTCACCTCACTGTTCACACAGGACAGGATCCAGTAGGGGAGAGAAGATTAGTGATAGTTCACCTCACTGTTCACACAGGACAGGATCCAGTAGGGGAGAGAAGATTAGTGATAGTTCACCTCACTGTTCACACAGGACAGGATCCAGTAGGGGAGAGAAGATTAGTGATAGTTCACCTCACTGTTCACACAGGACAGGATCCAGTAGGGGAGAGAAGATTAGTGATAGTTCACCTCACTGTTCACACAGGACAGGATCCAGTAGGGAGAGAAGATTAGTGATAGTTCACCTCACTGTTCACACAGGACAGGATCCAGTAGGGGAGAGAAGATTAGTGATAGTTCACCTCACTGTTCACACAGGACAGGATCCAGTAGGGGAGAGAAGATTAGTGATAGTTCACCTCACTGTTCACACAGGACAGGATCCAGTAGGGGAGAGAAGATTAGTGATAGTTCACCTCACTGTTCACACAGGACAGGATCCAGTAGGGGAGAGAAGATTAGTGATAGTTCACCTCACTGTTCACACCGGACAGGATCCAGTAGGGGAGAGAAGATTAGTGATAGTTCACCTCACTGTTCACACAGGACAGGATCCAGTAGGGAGAGAAGATTAGTGATAGTTCACCTCACTGTTCACACAGGACAGGATCCAGTAGGGGAGAGAAGATTAGTGATAGTTCACCTCACTGTTCACACAGGACAGGATCCAGTAGGGGAGAGAAGATTAGTGATAGTTCACCTCACTGTTCACACAGGACAGGATCCAGTAGGGAGAGAAGATTAGTGATAGTTCACCTCACTGTTCACACAGGACAGGATCCAGTAGGGGAGAGAAGATTAGTGATAGTTCACCTCACTGTTCACACAGGACAGGATCCAGTAGGGGAGAGAAGATTAGTGATAGTTCACCTCACTGTTCACACAGGACAGGATCCAGTAGGGGAGAGAAGATTAGTGATAGTTCACCTCACTGTTCACACAGGACAGGATCCAGTAGGGGAGAGAAGATTAGTGATAGTTCACCTCACTGTTCACACAGGACAGGATCCAGTAGGGGAGAGAAGATTAGTGATAGTTCACCTCACTGTTCACACAGGACAGGATCCAGTAGGGGAGAGAAGATTAGTGATAGTTCACCTCACTGTTCACACAGGACAGGATCCAGTAGGGGAGAGAAGATTAGTGATAGTTCACCTCACTGTTCACACAGGACAGGATCCAGTAGGGGAGAGAAGATTAGTGATAGTTCACCTCACTGTTCACACAGGACAGGATCCAGTAGGGGAGAGAAGATTAGTGATAGTTCACCTCACTGTTCACACAGGACAGGATCCAGTAGGGGAGAGAAGATTAGTGATAGTTCACCTCACTGTTCACACAGGACAGGATCCAGTAGGGGAGAGAAGATTAGTGATAGTTCACCTCACTGTTCACACAGGACAGGATCCAGTAGGGGAGAGAAGATTAGTGATAGTTCACCTCACTGTTCACACAGGACAGGATCCAGTAGGGGAGAGAAGATTAGTGATAGTTCACCTCACTGTTCACACAGGACAGGATCCAGTAGGGGAGAGAAGATTAGTGATAGTTCACCTCACTGTTCACACAGGACAGGATCCAGTAGGGGAGAGAAGATTAGTGATAGTTCACCTCACTGTTCACACAGGACAGGATCCAGTAGGGAGAGAAGATTAGTGATAGTTCACCTCACTGTTCACACAGGACAGGATCCAGTAGGGGAGAGAAGATTAGTGATAGTTCACCTCACTGTTCACACAGGACAGGATCCAGTAGGGGAGAGAAGATTAGTGATAGTTCACCTCACTGTTCACACAGGACAGGATCCAGTAGGGGAGAGAAGATTAGTGATAGTTCACCTCACTGTTCACACAGGACAGGATCCAGTAGGGGAGAGAAGATTAGTGATAGTTCACCTCACTGTTCACACAGGACAGGATCCAGTAGGGGAGAGAAGATTAGTGATAGTTCACCTCACTGTTCACACAGGACAGGATCCAGTAGGGGAGAGAAGATTAGTGATAGTTCACCTCACTGTTCACACAGGACAGGATCCAGTAGGGGAGAGAAGATTAGTGATAGTTCACCTCACTGTTCACACAGGACAGGATCCAGTAGGGGAGAGAAGATTAGTGATAGTTCACCTCACTGTTCACACAGGACAGGATCCAGTAGGGGAGAGAAGATTAGTGATAGTTCACCTCACTGTTCACACAGGACAGGATCCAGTAGGGGAGAGAAGATTAGTGATAGTTCACCTCACTGTTCACACAGGACAGGATCCAGTAGGGGAGAGAAGATTAGTGATAGTTCACCTCACTGTTCACACAGGACAGGATCCAGTAGGGGAGAGAAGATTAGTGATAGTTCACCTCACTGTTCACACAGGACAGGATCCAGTAGGGGAGAGAAGATTAGTGATAGTTCACCTCACTGTTCACACAGGACAGGATCCAGTAGGGGAGAGAAGATTAGTGATAGTTCACCTCACTGTTCACACAGGACAGGATCCAGTAGGGGAGAGAAGATTAGTGATAGTTCACCTCACTGTTCACACAGGACAGGATCCAGTAGGGGAGAGAAGATTAGTGATAGTTCACCTCACTGTTCACACAGGACAGGATCCAGTAGGGGAGAGAAGATTAGTGATAGTTCACCTCACTGTTCACACAGGACAGGATCCAGTAGGGGAGAGAAGATTAGTGATAGTTCACCTCACTGTTCACACAGGACAGGATCCAGTAGGGGAGAGAAGATTAGTGATAGTTCACCTCACTGTTCACACAGGACAGGATCCAGTAGGGGAGAGAAGATTAGTGATAGTTCACCTCACTGTTCACACAGGACAGGATCCAGTAGGGGAGAGAAGATTAGTGATAGTTCACCTCACTGTTCACACAGGACAGGATCCAGTAGGGGAGAGAAGATTAGTGATAGTTCACCTCACTGTTCACACAGGACAGGATCCAGTAGGGGAGAGAAGATTAGTGATAGTTCACCTCACTGTTCACACAGGACAGGATCCAGTAGGGGAGAGAAGATTAGTGATAGTTCACCTCACTGTTCACACAGGACAGGATCCAGTAGGGGAGAGAAGATTAGTGATAGTTCACCTCACTGTTCACACAGGACAGGATCCAGTAGGGGAGAGAAGATTAGTGATAGTTCACCTCACTGTTCACACAGGACAGGATCCAGTAGGGGAGAGAAGATTAGTGATAGTTCACCTCACTGTTCACACAGGACAGGATCCAGTAGGGGAGAGAAGATTAGTGATAGTTCACCTCACTGTTCACACAGGACAGGATCCAGTAGAGGAGAGAAGATTAGTGATAGTTCACCTCACTGTTCACACAGGACAGGATCCAGTAGGGGAGAGAAGATTAGTGATAGTTCACCTCACTGTTCACACAGGACAGGATCCAGTAGGTGAGAGAGATGATTACACAGATCCACAAAGAATTTAATATATATTTTATTTTTTATAAACTATCTACTGGGTGAAATACCAGTGTGACATCACAGCAGCAAGATGTGTGACCTGTTGCCACAAGAACATGGCAACCAGTGAGAAGAACAAACACCATTGTAAATACAACCCATATTTATGTTTATTTATTTTCCCGGTACTTTATCTATTTACACATAATTACATTTTATGTCTATTTTGGAACTTTTGTGAGTGTAATGTTTACTGTACATTTTTTGTTTATTCCACTTGTTTATTATCTATTTCACTTGCTTTGGCAACGTAAACATGTTTCCCATGCCAATAAAGGCCTTGAATTGAATTGAGAGAGAGACAGAAAAAGAGAGCAAGATAAGAGGGTGAGTAGGGGAGAAAGGGAAGATAGTGACAGGTCTGTGTTAGTGTCCTAAAGGCCTGACAGTGACTCACCTCTTATAGCTGCAGACTCAGAGACTGAGGCCCTGGGAAACGGACTGTAGCTGGAAGCTAAACTATTCTGGACGGCACAGCCCCGTACTGTCTGAGACAGCTCAAAGTATGCAGTGGAGAGCTGTCAGGGTGTGGTAACCAAGGGCTAGTGAGTGGACCATGTTGGAATGTCCATAATGATCTTGACTGCATGTATTCTCTGCTCCCATGTTGGTCTGTAGAAGGTCACAATTCTAAACAGGCCACTTTTCTCTCTCCTTCTGCATGTTTATGGTGAGAACCTTTTCCAGGTGTCACCCTGGGGCAATGGGGTGGACTGTTTTTCATCTCAATGACAGTTCAACAGTGTTTTCCCTCCGTTATTTCAATCTTTCCTTGTCAGTGCATGTTTCAATTTGTGATTTATCGTGATGGGAAAGATTACAGATTTAAGACTTTCTTTTATTTAGCTCTTGTAATCCAAATGTTGATGTTGGATTGAATTAATTTTCGATAAGCTAGACCAATCCTCCTCTGATCAAATCATTAGACTGTGCACTAGGTCTGACCTTGTATGACATCAGCAGTGTATTTGCTGTTTGGTCTGTGTGATCCATTGAAGACTAGGTGTGGGTCAGCAGCTCTCATCAAGGTTTTAACACCTCTCCTCTCATTGTTCCCCTCACACCTGTTACAAGCCCTAGAGCCTCAACTCCTCTACTTTACTGGGTGTTTATTGGCTCTGGGGCCAGGCTAGCCAATAAGAAGGCTTGTGTGCTGACAGGAGAACTGGGTCTATGTGTTAACACAATGAAGTGTGTGTTGTTCACACCAGTGTTCTCTTCTCCCTTAGCAGGGCTATTGAATGAGCATGTAGACGTGAGCTTGCTCTGGGCTCATCAGGAAATAGTTTCTAAAACCAGACCCTCATATTCCAAGGAAGTGCTGATGTTCCTAGTCTCTGAAGAGCTAGTACTGTTCATTTGTTCTAGTTCTGTAGTTGAAGATGTTCAATACTTGTTGATCATGTTGTATTAGATTGCTCTGACTGAAATTCCTTGTGGATAAGAGCATCTACTAATTGACCAAAATGAAGTGTTATTGGCTCCTGTTTCTGATGTTGTGGTGTTTTCCAGGTGTACCGGCAGGACTGTGAGACGTTTGGCATGGTAGTGAAGATGCTGGTTGCTAAGGACGCCAGTCTGGAGAAGCAGCTGCAGATTCCACTCCGAGAGAACCTGGGAGAGATCAGGGAGCGTTGCCTTGACGACCTCAAGCACTTCATCTCCGATCTGGATCAGGTGATTGAGGTCGTACGGCAACCGGAACCCTCCATCTGAGACAGACAGCCAATCGCGTCCCATCTTACTGTAAGGGAGCCAATCAGGTCCAGTCTTTTTGTTGGGCCTCCAGTTTGGGCATACAGTGAGGGCAGGACTCCCAGGGGTCTGCCATGTGTTAAGACTATGGATATCTTGAGCGGTATTGGCCCCATGTTTTCCCATCTTTCTGGGTTTCAGGCCAGACATGCACCACACCCAGGTAACCCATATGTACTGATAATGTCCAGCAGTAATTAGTCAATGTTGTCAAAAACAGTGTTCAAAGTCCTGTTCAGCTACTTCCTCACCACCCGATGAGGGTATTGGTTCTACAATGTCCTTAACTAGTAGAACTGGTATGTCAATTTAGGCTAATAGTTCATCTGGGATTTAGTGATTTTAAAACTGTTGTTAACCAGTGTAACCATAGGGAACGGTCGTCAGTGTTTTTTACTGAACTGGTAATCTAATGATGATGTGTGTTATAGGTCATTATCCACTGGTACCACAAACAATGCTCTGCAAGTACAGTACCAGTCAAAGGTTTGGACACACCTACTCATTGAAGGGTTTTTCTTTATTTTTACAATTTTCTGCATTATAGAATAATAGTGAAGACATCAAAACTATGAAATAACAAATCATGTAGCAACCAAAAAAGTGTTAAACAAATACAAATATATTTTATATTTGAGATTCTTCAAAGTAACCACCCTTTGCCTTGATGACATCTTTGCACACTCTTGGCATTCTCTTCACCTGGAATGCTTTTCCAACAGTCTTGAAGGAGTTCCCACATATGCTGATCACTTGTTGGCTGCTTTTCCTTCACTCTGCGGTCGTACTCATCCCAAACCATCTCAATTGGATTGAGGGTCGGGTGATTGTGGAGGTCAGGTCATCTGATGCAGCACTCCATCACTCTCCTTCTTGGTCAAATAGTCCTTACACAACCTGGAGGTGTGTTGGGTCATTGTCCTGTTGAAAAGCAAATGATAGTCCCACTAAGCGCAAACCAGATGGGATGGCGTATCGCTTCAGAATGCTGTAGTAGCCATGCTGGTTAAGTGTGCCTAGAATTCAAAAAGAAATCACAGACAGTGTCACCAGCAAAGCACCCCCACACCTCCTCCATGCTTCACGGTGGGAACCACACATGCGGAGATCATCCGTTCACCTACTCTGCGTCTCAAAGACACCGCGGTTGGAATCAAAAAGCAAAAATTGACTCATCAGACCAAAGGAAGGATTTCCACCGGTCTAATGTCCATTGCTCGTGTTTCTTGGCACAAGCAAGTCTCTTCTTCTTATTGGTGTCCTTTAGTAGTGGTTTCTTTGCAGCAATTCTACCATAAAGGCCTGCTTTCATGCAGTCTCCTCTGAACAGTTGATGTTGAGATGTGTCTGTTACTTGAACACTGTGAAGCATTTATTTGGGCTGCAATTTCTTAGGCTGGTAACTAATGAATTTATCCTCTGGAGCAGAGGTACCTCTGGGTCTTCCTTTCCTGTGGTGGTCCTAATTAGAGCCAGTTTCATCTTAGCGCTTGATGGTTTTTGCGACTGCACTTGAACAAACTTTAAAAGTTCTTGACGTTTTCCGGATTGACTGACTCGTTTCTCTTTGCTTATTTGAGCTGTTCTCGCCATAGTATGTACTTGGTATTTTACCAAATAGGTTTATCTTGTCACATGCACAGGCTTCCCTGTGGCTCAGTTGGTAGAGCATGGTGTTTGCAACGCCAGCATGGTGTGTGCAACGCCAGGGTTGTGGGTTCGATTCCCACGGGGTGCCAGTACATATATATATTTTTTAAATGCATGAAATGAAATGTATGCATTCACTACTGTAAGTCGCTCTCGATAAGAGCGTCTGCTAAATGACTTAAATGTAAATGTATCTTCTGTATACCACCCCTACCTTGTCACAACACAAATGATTGGCTCAAACGCATTAAGGAAAGAAATTACACAAATGTACTTTTAACAAAGGCACATCTGTTAATTGAAATGCATTCCAGGTGACTACCTCATGAAGCTGGTTGAGAGAATGCCAAGAGTGTGCAAAGCTGTCATCAAGGCAAAGGGTGGCTACTTTAATACATGATTTCATGTGTTATTTCATAGTTTTGATGTCTTCGCTATTATTCTACAATGTAGAAAATAGTAAAAATAAAGAAAATCCCTGGGATGAGTAGGTGTGTCCAAACTTTTGACTGGTACTGTAAGGATCCAGTTAAAAAGCAATGTCTTGTTTTATGAACTCTTCCTGCTAGGTACATTTGATTTGAGATTGCAGCAGCTGAAGCAAGACTTTTGGTGCTACTGCCTGGGAGTAGGATTGTGCTACTTGTGTAAAGTCTTGTATGGTCTGAGAATATACACGTTCTCTCTTTTTTTCTTTTGTATGGAAAATGTGTTAATCTGACTATGACCTACATCAGCCAGTATGGCACTGGCCGGCTATGTGTGATTTACATTTTGTGTTTCTTGACAGATTATTGTATTCACCACCAGTGCTAATTTTCTCGGGGGGGGGGGGGGAGAAGAAGAAAACACTTTCTAAACGTCAGATGCTCAACTCAACTTTCTGTATGTGGAACTGACTCGTCTTTGATTTGTGATTAAATGATTTTTGAGTATAACAATAATAAAGATGTTTTTATTATGTAAATGGGTTGTAGACTATGTAGTATCTACCATTCACATATCAGGTTTGGTGCCTCCGATTGTACTTTGTGGGTCAGTGTTTGGTTTAGGTGCACTGCTTGAACACCAAGTTATTTGCATTGTATATTTTAATATTTACTTTGTCCAAAAATGCTATCAAATCAATTATTCTAGTATATACGAGAAACAAACATTTTCTGAAACATTGGGTAAGAATATTTATTTAAAGCTTCTTTACATCACAACAGTTAAGTATTCATGGTATAAGGACCTGCGCTGTATAAAGGGCATGTATGGAGAAGACCTCTAATGTAAATGAATCTCCACAGGTTGCTTTTACATTGTATTTTACACCCTGAGGGACAAGCGTGTTAGAGAATAAACATTGGAATACAGGAAAGACTCAGGGTATCACTTTACATTGATGTTGAGAGGTTTAAGAGCAACTTCATGTTAATTGTTAGCCTACCAGAAACAGTACATTGTTACCAGAAACCAGATATTATGGCACTTTGATTTGAGTAAGCAGATGGTTTGTATCCTGGCAACAGTTGGTTTGTTTTTTGTAAAGCCTTGATTGATTGACAAGTGATGCGTGCAAAATAGCTCTGCTTGTTACTACGACAACAGCTTGTCCCGCCTCCCTACGCCAACTTTGTTTACATCAAAACCAGAAAAATCTCAGTTAAAACTTGGGGATATAAAAATACCAGTATTAACATTTTAACTTAATATATACATTCATATTTTGTACTATTAAATAATTATGTTGGTTTGTCTCTAGAAGTCTACTTTACTAACTATTCCTCTCCCTGTCAGCAATAACAATAGTGCATTAATTGCCATTTAATGCACACAATGGTATTGCTGGAATACTTTCAATGGTTCATCATACAATGTTGTAAAAAAACAACAAACGTGTTTTTTGGTGAATTTTATAAAAGGAAAAGGAGAAAATGTATCTTTTTCTTTTTAGGTCTCCTGGCATGGTTTGAGTGTTAGACATGACCCATAATAAGAAGTCCAATAATATGGACAATGTTTTGTCCAGCAAGTCAAACTACAAAGAACTGGTCTCACCTGTCCACAAATGATTACTGCTGGAAGTAAAACAAAGAATGTACATCTAGATTATGAAATGATGCAGTTCTTGCCTCTGTGACCCTTCTTTCTGGATTTAGTCCGTGAGTCGTTGGGCGACATGGCCGTAACGCGTGTTGGGAAGTCCTCAGTGTAGTATTGATACCTGCTAGTAACCCTGGGCTGGGGAATGAGCTGCCCCAGGAAGTAACCTTCCTCCTCAGAGTCTGAGGAAGAAGAGGAGCAGGTGGAGCACCAGTCTTCCTCGTCAGCGTATAAGCCGCCTAAGAAGCGGTCACGATCCCGGTCGCCCCGAGCCTGGAGGGAGTAGTCTGAAGTGGTGTGGGGATAGGGTGGCGGCCTGTGAGCACCAGGGCCAGGTTGGTTGAAGAGGGCCGCATGGTGTTCCTGAAGGGAACTCAGACCATGTCCCTCGTAGGGCCTCTGCACCCGTTCCTTAGGCAGCAGGTTAAGAGCATTGTCCGAGCGGGCTCTGCGGTTGTGGTGGCGGCTGTGGTGGTGCCGGCGTGGTCTTTCGGGGTCCTCGTGGTGGTACACCCTCCGACGCGTCCTCTCACTCTGAGGAGGCTGACGCACCGCCAGGTTCTGGTAAGACCCGTTATCCACCGTGTCCTCAGAGAACTTGACCATCTGCTGGCCAGGTGGCCGTGTGGACTGGGACCTGCTCCTCCTCAACACTGGCAGCTGAAGGTGAGGTGGTGGCACCTCCTGTTTAGGAGGGAGGGGTGGGAGGGGCAAAGACACCGGCCCCTGTACCCTCTGCACCCCCCTCAACACCTCTTCTTCCTGGTCTGCTGCCCCCTCCTGGTGATCGAGAGAGTTGGCGCTGCGGTGGAGCATGGAGGAGTTGAGGGTGCCCATGATGCTCATCTTCTCACAGTCTTCTGGGTCCAGCAGGTTGTGGAGGGAGTAGAGGATCTGACCCTCCTTACTGTCTCCATCCGCTGACGCACCTGGGAGGACAGGACAATATAAAGTTGTGTTACTCGAGAAAGAAGCAGGAAAACAAGAGTTCTTTACTGTATCTAATTACTGTAGCTATTTTGTTTCATGGCTTTTTATACTATCTTTTCCTGTTCCATTTACGTCTCCATTATTACACTGGAATTAAGAACTGATCGCCGACGACCTTTACCAGACTACTTTCACCAGACGTTCACCAAATACTGTTTTACAGTAAACAAAGAAGCGCATGTGATATGAACTCTTACCAGTGATGTTAGAGAGGGCTAGAGAGTCCATGGAGTCTCCAACACTGTGCTCAGTCTTCTTCAGCTCGTCTGTGATACACTCCAGAGAGTCTTCACACCACTGCCTGGGGTCCAGCACCCATAACCCTGCTCCCCCAGCGCTAACCCTCTGGTCCATCAGCCCCTGGTCCAGATCCAGATCATGGATCTTTCTGGCACTAGCAGGGCCCGGGTGGCTTCCGTAAGCCGAGTCCCCAAGTCCGTCTTGGGACTGTGCCCAGTACATCTCAGGCAGGTGCTTCTTACTGACCAGCCCATCCTGGGACTGGGCCCAGTACATCTCAGGCAGGTGACTGTGGCTCTGGTTTGTGGGACTGGTGGAGGTGGAGGCTGGTTTAGTCTCAGGCTTCAGCCAGGGTTCGGCTGACCTACTGGTGCTGGGTTCCTCTGAAGGCTGCGTCTGGAACACCCCGGCGCGGTCCCCGAACTTCAGCAGGAGCTGTGTCATGTAGTCCTCATGTTCGGCCCACTCCTCTGGATCCTCCGGAGCGTCCTCTCGGTCCCTCCAGGTGTGCTCCTCAGTGATGCCCATGTGGGACAGCTTTTGCCCCACAATATCCATATCTCTGTCCCCTCTATCTCCATATAGACTAGGAGTCTTGTTATAGTCAGCCACTGCAACCGGGTTGAAGAGCTGGGACTGCCTCCACTGTTCAGCCACCGGCTGGCTACTCTTACCCATGTGGCTCTGGCGGGATTCACGAGAGCCGGCGGACTGGAAGACCGAGTCAGAGGAGTCTGAGGCGTAGACGTCCTCTCCGAGGCTGCAGGCCTTGGAGCAGTAGATACGGCCCTGCTTGGGCAGGAAGGGACAGCCCAGCAGGGAGCTCTTACACTGGGCACAGCAGAAACACGTGTCTGTAGCGTGCCAGTGGACACCCTCGTAGGTCATCTGGGCGTGGTCCACTCCTGGTGGAGGCAAGAAGGGAGGGAGAGAGGAATGGAGGGAAGAGAGGGAGAGGTGGTGAATGTAGAGCGACATCTCTAAAAGGCTTCAGCAACAGGCTACACATTGTCAACAACTCTTTATTTATTCCAGTAATCAGGCATAGATTGACCACATATGAACCAGAGATATTGACTCACCTATATTCTCCCCGCAGGCTTCACAGTACTCCGCGTACAGAGACTCGAAGCAGCCGCAGCAGTAGGGGCGGCCATCTTTCATGATGTATCGCTGACCGCCGAGCACCGTCTCACACTCGAAACAGGCAAAGTGCTTCATGTGCCAGTGACGCCCCTCTGCCTCCGTGCACTCATCAGAAAAAATGATCTGAGGGAGGGATAAACATGTTTAAATACGGTCTGCTACTTATAGAATAATTAGGAAACAGACAAACACAAGATGAATTCAACTTCAGTTACTAATTGTGCAGTAAGCTTATTGGTCACATTGCTTCAGTAGGCTACTGTCTCCAGTGTCTCCAGTGTTGAATGAGCAGACTGACTAAAGCCTAACTACTGTACTGATCGTTGAAAAAAAGTCTGCCATTGTTTCAAGCCAACACTTCAATGTTTCATGTCTGCAATGAGTTAACCTCATCACAGGTTATTGATCACATACACACACCACACACACACACACACACAGTGATCTCACCTCATCGCAGGCTGAGCATCGTGGTTTCAGCAGCTCAGCATGGTGTCGTCCACAGTGGATCTTTCCGTCCTGGTGGAAGTAGATAAGGTCTACCAGCAGCTCCTGACACGTGGCGCACGCAAAGCATGCTGGATGCCAGCACGGCCCCGGACCCGCCCGCGATGCAAAGATGGCCATCTCTCCTCCACTGATGCCCTCACCACACTGGGGATGAAACAACGTCACATCATGTTCATATGGAGAACGATGGGGTATCGTTGAAGAAGCAGGGTATACATAGCCTGTTCCCAGATCTGTCTGTGCCAGTCATGTGACAACGATCCTAAGAGTTGGCAAGACAGCACAAACTGATCTGGGACCATGTGACGTGCAAAAGATATCAACAAGCGTGTTGCTTAATGTATTGCTTAATTAAGTTACCAGCAAAACAGAACGGATCCCTGAGTCATGTCAAGCGATGTTTCAGTCCACATAAAACACCAAGGAATGAGCAAATTGTTATGGTGTTTGTGTCCTTGTGTCTGTGTTGTTTTGTTCTGTACATGTTTAAGGAAAACCAAACACTATACTATAGCCTCATCCCTCCAGCTCACCAGAGCATGTCTGAACATACAGTCATCAGTCTTTAAATAACCACTGCCAGACCTGGGTTCAAATACTATTACAAGTCTTTCAAATACTTTAATTGCTTGCTTTAACCTGCCTAGAGACAGATGGGCAGTGGTCCCATTGCGCTAGGCTAGCTCAATCAAGCCAGGCTAAAGTATTTGAAATGATTTCAAATACTATTTGAACCCAGGTCTGAGCACTAGGGCCACAGGACACCACTCACAGCTGTTGTCCATTATTACCAAGCCACCATCGGCCTTGGAAACCGGGGTGTCGTGTGTCCCCTGAAGGTACGGAAATCAAAACTACAGCTATAGGCAAAGCCACGTTACTTTGTGAGTCTCTCTCGCTCTGTCTGTCTGTCTGTCTCTCTGTCTCTCTGTCTCTCTCTGTGTCTATGTCTATGTCTCTCTCTCTCTATCTCTCTCTGTCTATGTCTCTCTCTCTCTCTGTCTATCTATCTCTCTGTCTGTGTCTCTCTCTCTCTCTCTCTTTCTATCTCTCTCTGTGTCTATGTCTATGTCTCTCTCTCTGTCTCTCTGTCTGTATGGGTGGTATAACAACATGCCAGTATTCAGTCCCTCAAACCAGCCATGCCTTTACAACATGCCAGTCACTAGTCTCATATGATGTGGTCACTAGTCTAATAGGATGTGGTCACTAGTCTAATAGGATGTGGTCACTAGTCTAATAGGATGTGGTCACTAGTCTAATAGGATGTGGTCACTAGTCTAATAGGATGTGGTCACTAGTCTAATAGGATGTGGTCACTAGTCTAATAGGATGTGGTCACTAGTCTAATAGGATGTGGTCACTAGTCTAATAGGATGTGGTCACTAGTCTAATAGGATGTGGTCACTAGTCTCATAGGATGTGGTCACTAGTCTAATAGGATGTGGTCACTAGTCTAATAGGATGTGGTCACTAGTCTAATAGGATGTGGTCACTAGTCTAATAGGATGTGGTCACTAGTCTAATAGGATGTGGTCACTAGTCTAATAGGATGTGGTCACTAGTCTAATAGGATGTGGTCACTAGTCTAATAGGATGTGGTCACTAGTCTAATAAGATGTGGTCACTAGTCTAATAGGATGTGGTCACTAGTCTAATAGGATGTGGTCACTAGTCTAATAGGATGTGGTCACTAGTCTAATAGGATGTGGTCAATAGTCCACAGTGATCAGAAAGGACTTGTGGTATGTGCCTTTTAAATCTGTTTTTAAGGCCCTTTAACATGCCAAACTATGACTATTACATTTCACAAGCTGGAACAAAATCTATTGTACAGCACTAAGTCTTTTTAAACAGGATTTGAAGGCTTTCAACAAGCCAAACTGTAATCAATTCTAATCACAAGCTTTGGCAATATAAACATGTTTCCCATGCCAAAAAAGCCCTTTGACTTGAATTAAGAGAAAGAGAGAGAGAGAGAGAGAGAGAGAGAGAGAGAGAGACAGAGAGAGAGAGAGAGAGAGACAGAGAGACAGAGAGACAGAGAGAGAGAGAGAGAGAGAGAGAGAGAGAGAGAGAGCGAGAGAGAGAGAGAGAGAGAGTTTATTGTACAGTCTGTAGAGCACTGGGTTAATGGGTGCCTACTGACCAGTGGTACAGTTGAAATGAACTCAACACCCTGTTAACATTTATTTTTGACTGCAGGAAATTGGGCCCATTGATTTTGCTGGAATAACTTCCACGCTCGGGTTGAGCATGAGCTCCTAATGTCCACACTTCCTCCTCTCTGCTCCCTCTGAGTGGGTTAGTTGTTAATGAGACAGACTCTGCCCTTGATTAAATCCTCACATTATCACTGGCGCTTTAGGCTTACGTCCCAAATGGCACCCTATTCCCTACATTGTGCACTACTTCCCTCTGGGCCCTGGTCAAATGTAGTACACTATGTAGTGAATAGGATGCCATTTGGGATGCACATTTAGAATAGAACAGAGCGAGGCCAAAGGGGGTCGGTAAGTCTAAATAAACAACTAGCGTATTGCCCAGTGTCGTTAGCTTGTTGTCGTTTCCTGCTCTGCCTAGCAGGAAGAGCTTCAGGAGGGAGAAGCAGCTCTTTATAGGATTGCTGCTCTGCCTAGCAGGAAGAGCTTCAGGAGGGAGAAGCAGCTCTTTATAGGATTGCTGCTCTGCCTAGCAGGAAGAGCTTCAGGAGGGAGAAGCAGCTCTCTATAGGATTGCTGCTCTGCCTTGCAGGAAGAGCTTCAGGAGGGAGAAGCAGCTCTTTATAGGATTGCTGCTCTGCCTAGCAGGAAGAGCTTCAGGAGGGAGAAGCAGCTCTTTATAGGATTGCTGCTCTGCCTAGCAGAAAGAGCTTCAGGAGGGAGAAGCAGCTCTCTATAGGATTGCTGCTCTGCTTAGCAGGAAGAGCTTCAGGAGGGAGAAGCAGCTCTTTATAGGATTGCTGCTCTGTCTAGCAGGAAGAGCTTCAGGAGGGAGAAGCAGCTCTTTATAGGATTGCTGCTCTGCCTAGCAGGAAGAGCTTCAGGAGGGAGAAGCAGCTCTCTATAGGATTGCTGCTCTGCCTAGCAGGAAGAGCTTCAGGAGGGAGAAGCAGCTCTTTATAGGATTGCTGCTCTGCCTACAGGAAGAGCTTCAGGAGGGAGAAGCAGCTCTTTATGGGATTGACATGTAATGAGGAAGGGAGAGACATATTTACTGGCTTTAACGTTATTTGGGAGAGATTTTCTTACTCGCCCCCCAGACTTGTATCGAAATGTTTTATAAGATAGCAATACAGTTTGTACTCGCAGTGTGGGTGGGTGCGCATGTGTGCGAACGTGTGTGTGTGTGTGTGTGTATGTGAACGTACATGTTCACAGAGGGTGTGTTGCAGGGCTCGAGGGAGCATCCTGGGGGTTCCTCTCCCCAGAGCCTCTCTCTTTCTCTGGACACTGAACATGTGGAGCTCCCTCTTTTCCTCCTCACTGAGAGAGTGGCAATACCGCACCTGGCAGGGGGAGGGAGGGAGAGA
Organism: Salmo trutta; assembly: GCF_901001165.1. NCBI lineage: Eukaryota > Metazoa > Chordata > Actinopteri > Salmoniformes > Salmonidae > Salmo > Salmo trutta. Next base: position 2,574,285 of record NW_021823043.1, read on the forward strand.
GAGAGAGAGAGAACACACCAACTCAGTTTTTACCCAACAGATAAAACCTTCACATTGAAAACCCTCACTGCTTCCACCACAGATGTATTTTATGGTTATGTTATGGAAGAACACATGTTGTTCCCCTCGAGGCCCACCCCAAGGATGGCATGAATGTAAACACATCAAGCCTGATGTTTAGAGCAGACAATTACCACACAGATAAATAAAACGAGCGGAAGACTAACAACCAACAATGGGCCTTGTGGTTCCCTAACAACAGCAAACAACGCTGGTACACAACGAGATCCCTCGGAGCGTCGCTCTCTAAACGTTCTCCGGTGTGTGTGTGTGTGTGTGTGTGTGTGTGTGTGTGTGTGTGTGTGTGTGTGTGTGTGTGTGTGTGTGTGTGTGTGTGCTCCCGCGTCCGTGTGACTGCGTGTGTGCCCTACTTTAAGGAGGCCTTGTAAACCACAGCTATGCCTGGAATCTCCCCTTCTCCCCTGCTGCAGTATGCCGCTCTGCTCTGAGCCTGGCAGCAAACATCATAAAGTCACTCAGTCAGACGCTTTATTGTTCCATGGAACAAACGCCTGCCCACCTACAGGACTGGAGCAGAGCCCTCTGTGATAGCCCCACATAGCCCCTGGGCAGATCTCCCAGTGTAAACTGAGCTGACTAAAGGGGTGGATTACAATGTGGTCCAAGGAGTGCTGGTTTACAATCTAGAAAGACAGAACAAGGATCCGGTTGTGTTTAAATGCAGTAATGCACCATATGTTACTATGGCGATTGTAGTAGGCAATGTGAGTGGTTTGTCTTTACTAGAATACCTCCACTGTGACGAGGTGATATTCTTTAGTTAGCATTAACCTTTGCTGATCCCAGATCTGTGTGGTTAAAGCCATCTCCGCTGACTATCACTGTCTGGGTGAAGCACATTCAGATCTGGGACCAGGGCCTGTATTCACAAAGAGTGTCTAGGATCGGGTTTGTGAATACTAATCTCTCATGGACAGATGTATGTAAATTGAAGTGGTACCGTAGCATCTGTGGGAATTGGAATGTGATCTGTGGGATAACCAACAGCAGTAGGTGTTTCGCAGGTGATTCACACAAATCACCATTTTCCAGGTGTTAGCATCTTTCGAATTTGGAAGGGGAGGGGACATTCAGCCCATAACTTGCACAGAAAGAGGGTCAAGCTCCTCGTTCCAGTTCCGTTCCTCGTTCTAGCATCTCTTAATTCCTTCTCTTAACACGTATGGACCCAGAACCTAATCGAGCAGCTGACACATTACCTGAGACTTTAGTTCTGGGTTAACCATGACTATGTGAATACAGACCCAGTAGATTAACTCTCTGTCCTGGGTTCAGTTCTTACCTCATTGTCATGAGGCGGCAGCCGGTAGAGCAGACCCAGTAGATTAACTCTCTGTCCTGGGTTCAGTTCTTACCTCATTGTCATGAGGGGGCAGCTGGTAGAGCAGACCCAGTAGATTAACTCTCTGTCCTGGGTTCAGTTCTTACCTCATTGTCATGAGGGGGCAGCTGGTAGAGCAGACCCAGTAGATTAACTCTCTGTCCTGGGTTCAGTTCTTACCTCATTGTCATGAGGGGACAGCTGGTAGAGCAGACCCAGTAGATTAACTCTCTGTCCTGGGTTCAGTTCTTACCTCATTGTCATGAGGGGACAGCTGGTAGAGCAGACCCAGTAGATTAACTCTCTGTCCTGGGTTCAGTTCTTACCTCATTGTCATGAGGGGACAGCTGGTAGAGCAGACCCAGTAGATTAACTCTCTGTCCTGGGTTCAGTTCTTACCTCATTGTCATGAGGGGGCAGCTGGTAGAGCAGACCCAGTAGATTAACTCTCTGTCCTGGGTTCAGTTCTTACCTCATTGTCATGAGGCGGCAGCTGGTAGAGCAGCTGTCTGATCCTGTGTTTCTCTCCAGGACTGTTGACGTAGGGGACCTTGTCCTCTGGAAGACAGGAGAAATACTGCTGTACCTGGGACGGAGGGACAGAGGGATGGGAGGAATGGTTAAAACAGTCTTAGTTCTGTCATTCTGCAAATCCACCTTCAATCACACAGGTTCCTGGTTGGTCTTAATGGTTTAGTAGTTCAGTTGGAGGGTGATGCTCACCCTAAAAAGACCAGGCATACCTCCAGGATCTGTACTGCCCTGCATCATAAATACCCCACTGGGCTCCATGACAAGAGCACAATCCCAGCTGCTTAAAGAGCTTTGTTCGGGACAGATCCACCATGATATGCCAACAATGGCCAGGGTCAGACAGTCAGTCACAGTCAGTCAGTGGAAAATCACTCAGGTCACAGTTCATACAAGACTGGTGCCTCTGTTGACTGATTGACCATTTTTACAATAGTTATCCCACCAACCAACTACATGTTCTTGATTAATGTTTCCATCTCTCCACCATGAGTTCATGACTATCTATGAGGCCTCCACACATTCTAGAGGTGTAGAGAGTGAAGGGCTGGGAAACAAGGGGGACTGGGTGGGGGGGAGTAAGGTTACAAAAACAAGGTATTTGGCTTGGGAGGCCTCCTGTTGATTTCAGACCTTCATTACTTCCATGTGTGCTCATGGTTAATGAGAGGGTGGGGGAGAGATAGAAGAGAGAGAGAGAGAGAGAGAGAGAAAGAGAGAGAGAGAGAGAGAGAGAGAGAGAGAGAGAAGAGCTTTTGGGAAAGAGAGAGAGAGCTTTGGGAAAGTGCCACATAGCCTGGAGTCAGAGGCCAGACCTGTTTGCAGTCAGAGCTGAACTGTAAAGAAAGCAGCCAGTCTTAATGATGCTACGGCCACACAGTCAGTATCACTAGGAAGGAGGCATAAAACACTCTCAACCACTCCAGCCCCACAGGCTAACAGGCCACAGTAACGATCTGCTGAGTTCGCATGTTAGTGCACTAACTGAAACAGGATGTGAACATATATTTATAATAGCTTGTACACTCTTAGAACCCTTTCAGGTTCTAGACAGCACCTTGGTTTCTTCGGCTGTCCCCGTAGGATGATCCTTTGAAGAACTCTTTTTGGTTCCAGGTAGAACCCTTTTGAGTTCCATGTAGAACCCTCTTCTACATGGAACTCAAAAAGGTTCTACCGGGAACTGAAAAAGGTTCTCTAAACCATGGGATGTACAGAACTCTAAACCATGGGATGTATAACCTAGCCCTAGACTGACTCACTCTGAAACAGAACTCTAAACCATGGGATGTATAGCCTAGCCCTAGACTGACTCACTCTGAAACAGAACTGTAAACCATGGGATGTATAGCCTAGCCCTAGACTGACTCACTCTGAAACAGAACTCTAAACCATGGGATGTATAACCTAGCCCTAGACTGACTCACTCTGAAACAGAACTCTAAACCATGGGATGTATAGCCTAGCCCTAGACTGACTCACTCTGAAACAGAACTCTAAACCATGGGATGTATAGCCTAGCCCTAGACTGACTCACTCTGAAACAGAACTGTAAACCATGGGATGTATAGCCTAGCCCTAGACTGACTCACTCTGAAACAGAACTGTAAACCATGGGATGTATAGCCTAGCCCTAGACTGACTCACTCTGAAACAGAACTGTAAACCATGGGATGTATAGCCTAGCCCTAGACTGACTCACTCTGAAACAGAACTCTAAACCATGGGATGTATAGCCTAGCCCTAGACTGACTCACTCTGAAACAGAACTGTAAACCATGGGATGTATAGCCTAGCCCTAGACTGACTCACTCTGAAACAGAACTCTAAACCATGGGATGTATAGCCTAGCCCTAGACTGACTCACTCTGAAACAGAACTCTAAACCATGGGATGTATAGCCTAGCCCTAGACTGACTCACTCTGAAACAGAACTGTAAACCATGGGATGTATAGCCTAGCCCTAGACTGACTCACTCTGAAACAGAACTCTAAACCATGGGATGTATAGCCTAGCCCTAGACTGACTCACTCTGAAACAGAACTGTAAACCATGGGATGTATAACCTAGCCCTAGACTGACTCACTCTGAAACAGAACTGTAAACCATGGGATGTATAGCCTAGCCCTAGACTGACTCACTCTGAAACAGAACTGTAAACCATGGGATGTATAGCCTAGCCCTAGACTGACTCACTCTGAAACAGAACTCTAAACCATGGGATGTATAGCCTAGCCCTAGACTGACTCACTCTGAAACAGAACTCTAAACCATGGGATGTATAGCCTAGCCCTAGACTGACTCACTCTGAAACAGAACTCTAAACCATGGGATGTATAGCCTAGCCCTAGACTGACTCACTCTGAAACAGAACTCTAAACCATGGGATGTATAGCCTAGCCCTAGACTGACTCACTCTGAAACAGAACTGTCATTTTTGGAAAACACTGAAAAACATTGACATGATGACCTGTATTACCATGATTATTATTTGTCTTAATTCATATAGATCAGTGTTGACTCTATCCTACTTTCTCCCGACTCCTCCAGACGGACATTTCCATGAGATCACAGGCACTCTGCAGGAGGGGCGAATGGCATGTCAGTACGTCTGTATTTATAGACTCCAGACATTAAACATTAAAGCCTGAAGTCTGGCTGCAGCTTGTTTGAGGATTTGTCTCGGATGGCTTCACTTCTGTGTTCAGTCTGATCTCAGTGGAAGGCAGTGTGTGCGTGTTGAGGGGGGTTCTGTGTGTGTGTGTGTGTGTGTGTGTGTGGGTGGGGGGGGGTCTGTGTGTGTGTCACAGGAATTCTATGCCTGTGAGGGGTTGTTAGAATATCGGAGGCAGAGAGAGATATAAAATCTGTCAGGAGACTCAGTAGGTTTGGAGAAAAGTCCTATTGCTGCTATTCTCTGTGTGCTGTAACGTCCACAGTTTGTGACACTGACAAATCATGTGACTCTACATCTCACCACCAAGGGATTTACAAATCAAATCAAATAATGTGACTCTACATCTCACCACCAAGGGGATTTACAAATCAAATCAAATAATGTGACTCTACATCTCACCACCAAGGGGATTTACAAATCAAATCAAATAATGTGACTCTACATCTCACCACCAAGGGATTTACAAATCAAATCAAATAATGTGACTCTACATCTCACCACCAAGGGATTTACAAATCAAATCAAATAATGTGACTCTACATCTCACCACCAAGGGATTTACAAATCAAATCAAATGATGTGACTCTACATCTCACCACCAAGGGATTTACAAATCAAATCAAATAATGTGACTCTACATCTCACCACCAAGGGATTTACAAATCAAATCAAATCATGTGACTCTACATCTCACCACCAAGGGATTTACAAATCAAATCAAATAATGTGACTCTACATCTCACCACCAAGGGATTTACAAATCAAATCAAATAATGTGACTCTACATCTCACCACCAAGGGATTTACAAATCAAATCAAATAATGTGACTCTACATCTCACCACCAAGGGATTTACAAATCAAATCAAATAATGTGACTCTACATCTCACCACCAAGGGGATTTACAAATCAAATCAAATGGATTTATAAAGCCCTTTTATGTCAGCATTCCTCCTGATCTGCAACAGTTAACATTAGGAGTGGGTTGATTCCTCCTGATCTGCAACAGTTAACATTAGGAGTGGGTTGATTCCTCCTGATCTGCAACAGTTAACATTAGGAGTGGATTGATTCCTCCTGATCTGCAACAGTTAACATTAGGAGTGGGTTGATTCCTCCTGATCTGCAACAGTTAACATTAGGAGTGGGTTGATTCCTCCTGATCTGCAACAGTTAACATTAGGAGTGGGTTGATTCCTCCTGATCTGCAACAGTTAACATTAGGAGTGGGTTGATTCCTCCTGATCTGCAACAGTTAACATTAGGAGTGGGTTGATTCCTCCTGATCTGCAACAGTTAACATTAGGAGTGGATTGATTCCTCCTGCAGGTCGGGGTCTACTATTAGCCTATCTATGTGGATGGACATTCAGTTTGCCTGCTGTGTTTTGTGACATTCAGATATGGGTTACAACCAATGGTCACTGTGATGTGATCAGTCACGAACAGCTCCCCGCTACCTCTCCCCAGGAGGAGAGTCATGAACTGTTCCAGGTCCAGAGGTTTGGTGAACTGGCCCCTTGTGTTCTACACTCAACGCTGCATCTCAGCCTCACCTCAGTGTGTGTGTGTGGTGTGTGTGTGTGTGTGTGTGTGTGTGTGTGTGTGTGTGTGTGTGTGTGTGTGTGTGTGTGTGTGTGTGTGTGTGTGTGTGTGTGTGTGTGTGTGTGTGTGTGTGTGATGCCTATCCCAGTGTCACACCAGCCCTACCAGATGTTCTGTTTCCACCTCGAGCCAAAACTCTGGACCCATCCAACTCAACCCAATGGATGACAATACAGTATTGTCTATTGTCCATCATGTTATAGTTAGGGTTATGTATCTCCATCATGTTATATTTACAGTCATGTATCTCCATCATGTTATAGTTACAGTCATGTATCTCCATCATGTTATATTTACAGTCATGTATCTCCATCATGTTATAGTTACAGTCATGTATCTCCATCATGTTATATTTACAGTCATGTATCTCCATCATGTTATATTTACAGTCATGTATCTCCATCATGTTATAGTTACAGTCATGTATCTCCATCATGTTATAGTTACAGTCATGTATCTCTATCATGTTATATTTACAGTCATGTATCTCCATCATGTTATATTTACAGTCATGTATCTCCATCATGTTATATTTACAGTCATGTATCTCCATCATGTATCTCCATCATGTTATATTTACAGTCATGTATCTCCATCATGTTATAGTTACAGTCATGTATCTCCATCATGTTATAGTTACAGTCATGTATCTCCATCATGTTATATTTACAGTCATGTATCTCCATCATGTTATATTTACAGTCATGTATCTCCATCATGTTATATTTACAGTCATGTATCTCCATCATGTATCTCCATCATGTTATATTTACAGTCATGTATCTCCATCATGTTATATTTACAGTCATGTATCTCCATCATGTTATATTTACAGTCATGTATCTCCATCTAATTTGACTGAAGGTGATGATGCTGTTGACTGTCATCTTGATTTAGCAGGCACCAAACACATATACACATGCATTCATTTACTGATTTTATGTGATGCCATTGAGGTGGTCATTGTTAGTGACCGTAGTTACTGGAGAAAGCTTGTGGTTGACTATTCAACAGACAAATGAGGATATGATGATGATGAAGATGATGCCGTGCTGCTCACCTGTTCAGGTCTGAGTCCAGGCGGTACCCAGGCGTATTCCTCCAGGGCACAACCTGAGTCATCGTCTGACGTAGAGCTCCTCTGGAAGCCCAGGGTCAGTTTCCCCAGCTTCCCCCCCGTCCGCTGCTCCATATCCAGGCCCCGGACACCCACACCCACCGGCCGCTCCAGGTTCATCACACGCGGGCGCTGCCCGAGGGAGACACAAAAGGAAAGAAAGTGTTATCAAATGTCCCCAAATTCAATGTTTAGAATAATTCCTCATTCAGTCGTTGTTGTCTGTTTCTGCTTTCCTGAAAACACTTTGTAAACACTGGTCTGCTCTCGTATAGAAACAGAACGGCAGGTAGCCTAGATCCTAGTGGTTAGAGCATTGGGCCAGTAACTGAAAGGTTGCTGGATCGAATCCCCGAGCTGACAGAGTAAAAATCTGTTGTTCTACCTCTGAACAAGGAAGTTAACCCACTGTTCCCCGGTAGGCTGTCATTGTAAATAAGAATTTGTTCTTAACTGAGTTGCCTAGTTAAATAAAGGTTAAATAAATAAAAAAGAAACATCAGTATCTGAATGGCAGATTGTAGTTACAGTAGATGACAGGTTGTAGTGTGCCTATATCATGTACAGTGTGCCAATATAATCCTAGAGTTGAATCCCTACATGAAGTACCACTGTACCAGATCATATACCTCCAACTCAGTATCACTGCTGGACGGCCTGAATTTAGGGTCAGTAGGGTTTAACAGTGAGCTGGATGGATGCTCACAGCCCTTACTGTAGAGTTAAGCCTGTGCAGTATATTAGATAGGTTAGTGGAGTACAGCCTGACTGTTAAATGGATCTGCTTTTATAATCCTGATTAAATCCCCTAACATCACATGACACTGAACTGTACATCAGAGACCTTTTGTACCGGGCACATCCAAAGCTGTACGTGTGTAAAAAATGCTGAGTATTTAATACCTATACTAGGTCTGTGGTTTACAGGTTGTTCAAGGACAGGAGGCTTGTGGGACTGACACAGAGCGGTACATTCAGAGACCTGTTGTACTGGTCACAATCACAGTGAAACACTGCTGGTTCATAGGTTGAGGTTGTACTGGGGACAGGGGGCTTGTGTCCATGACGACACCACAGTACACGTGTACGAGGACATGATATCTCCTTATATAACACGGCTTTTTGTCTGTCATTGTCTAAGGCACACACATCACTCTTTCACAAAATCTCAGCCATTTTAGGTACCTTTCAAAGCAGGCATTTTAAAGGACCTGATAAGAAGGAGGTGGCGGTTTACAGCAAGAGATGTTATTCACTTCAGTCTCTCTTCTCTCTTATCTCTGTGTTCACCTACTTCAGAGCCCTCTCTCCACCTGCATCGCAAATGCCACCCTATTCCCTATATAGTGCACTACTTTTGACCAGAGCTCTAAGGGAGCTCTATGTGCCCTGGTCAAAAGTAGTGCACTAAATAGGCAATAGGGTGCCATTTGGGATGTACACTATGTCGCTGTCAGATAACGTGGTTTAAGCCTTAGAGGTGTTAAAAACCCCACTTCTGTTTTGTTTGAGCTCCTTTGACGTGCAAATGAAGACCAGAATAGCCTGAGAAGAGCACCCTTGTTTGGGGAGAAAGTTTGAATTTCACAGACGCCCTCTAAACTTAATGGAAGTTCACTCTTGAGTCACAAGGAGGGACCTTCTTCTAAAAGATTAGGTACTTCACAAGGACTGTCACAAGAGAGACCAAATGTCCCGAGATTCTGAGTATGTAGGCCTAATACCTTTCTGTCTCATTTCTTTTATTCTGAAGTTAAACAAAAACATGTCAATAACCTGCTAGTTGTGGAAAATATTTACACAAAATCAAATCCTCTAAACTAATGTCAACTAATGTATTCTGAGATGTAATTTAAATGTATTCACATGAGTTAATCCCAGTCTAAAGCCCATTCAAACAGAGATGCTCATTCTGACTCAGCCAGTCAACATCACTGTGGAGAAATGAATGGGGAAAGTCTGGTCGAATTTGAATACAGTTACAACAAGCCCTGCAGCTTCTAACCAACAAATGCAAAAAGGGTTCTAAAAGCTCAAGCTGTAAAACTGGAACTGTGCTCATTTCACACACAGAACACAACCTAGTGGCTATGCCAGCGTTTTACCAAGTAGGACCAGATAAAGACATCGCTCATTAGTTCTTCTAATCTAACACGACCTGAGGTCTCTGTGGTATTATTAGTACTCAGTGTTGACAGCACAGATATATATATATATTTAATTAGGCCAGTCAGTTAAGAACACATTCTTATTTATAATGACAGCCTCCCGGGGAACAGTGGGTTAACTGCCTTGTTCAGGGGAACAGTGGGTTAACTGCCTTGTTCAGGGGAACAGTGGGTTAACTGCCTTGTTCAGGGGAACAGTGGGTTAACTGCCTTGTTCAGGGGAACACTGGGTTAACTGCCTTGTTCAGGGGAACAGTGGGTTAACTGCCTTGTTCAGGGGAACAGTGGGTTAACTGCCTTGTTCAGGGGAACAGTGGGTTAACTGCCTTGTTCAGGGGAACACTGGGTTAACTGCCTTGTTCAGGGGAACAGTGGGTTAACTGCCTTGTTCAGGGGAACAGTGGCTTAACTGCCTTGTTCAGGGGAACAGTGGGTTAACTGCCTTGTTCAGGGGAACAGTGGGTTAACTGCCTTGTTCAGGGGAACAGTGGGTTAACTGCCTTGTTCAGGGGAACACTGGGTTAACTGCCTTGTTCAGGGGAACACTGGGTTAACTGCCTTGTTCAGGGGAACAGTGGCTTAACTGCCTTGTTCAGGGGAACAGTGGGTTAACTGCCTTGTTCAGGGGAACAGTGGGTTAACTGCCTTGTTCAGGGGAACAGTGGGTTAACTGCCTTGTTCAGGGGTAGAACAACAGATTTTTACCTTGTCACCTCAGGGATTCAATCCAGCAACTTTTTGGTTACTGGTTCAATGCTCTAACCACTAGGCAACCTGCCACCCCAATATATTCTATAATTCAATAACTGTATGTTTTATATGGATTTCTATGGTTGCCAGATTCTATTGACTCTTTCCCGCACAATCAGATCCAATATCCTGCCCAATCCACTAAAAAGTAGCCCAATTTTAGATGCCCTTTCTTGCTACAGTAGGTGCTCAATGCCTTTCCTTGCGTGAGGTAAAACACTTTCCCTAAGTACCCTTGAGACATTATCCAACGGCCAAGCAACCGAGTCACGAGATGGACGGAGAGATAGAGAGCCATTTGCTAAAGGCATGTCATTACAATAATTGTCTAGGTCATGTCCTCAAGAGAAAACTGTGATGGATTTCTGGGAATAGCCTGCTAGCACAGCGTCTAGACGTGAAATATGTTGTCCTCCAAACATTTAATTACAAGGGATAAAAATAACACATTTTGTGTAGCCCAGTTCTGACCACACCAAGAGAAGATTTCCCTGTGAAAGAATCTAAGAAATTCTCCTGTGAATTTATTCCTAACCCCACCATCCCCCATCCTCTTTACCCCAACCTCTGCTTTTAGAAAGTCAAGTAAGGAAAGTCAGGCAAAAGCCCCAGCAGATTCCTGAGCCAACATACACAGGTACTCCCATTACACCTTGTCACCCGTTGGCAATAACACAATGTGTCTTTATCAAAAACAAAAACAAAACGTCTAACTTACTACCCTGCTCTGCTCCTTTAAACCCAAGCCAAAGAGAGACGACCGGAGGGAAATAGATTTTTTTTTGAAAAAGGTATTTAAAAAGTCCCAACATCGACACTATGTAAACACACTCCAGGTGGAGGGTATGGCCCTGTTGTTCCTATACTGACACATACTAAAGGCCTCTGAGTGGCGCAGTGGTCTGAGGCACTGCATCTCAGTGCTAGAGGGGTCACTACAGACCCTGGTTTGATTCCAGGCTGTATCACAACTGGCAGTGATTGGGAGTCCCATAGGGCAGTGCACAATTTGGCCCAGCATTGGTAGGCTGTAAATAATAATTTGTTCTTAACTGACTTGCCTAGTTAAATAAAGTTTCAATAAAATAAACATATGAAGGGTAGCATCTCAAATGGCACCCTATATAGTGCACTACTTTTGACCAGAGCCCTATGGGAATAGGGTGCCATTTGGGAAACATTGTAGGAAAAGAATGACCTGATCAAATACAAGGCAGTTTAAATGTATACAGTCTCTGGGTTAAGATGACCTCCACGCAGAAATGCTTGGTGGTAAAAAAGCGACCGAAAACGTAAGAGGGGAAAAACATCTAGAACACAAACTAGCAGGACACTGACACCGTCTGAATCCTTGAACACCCGGTCAGAAGACGGACGACACCAGTCAAACAGCTGCTTACTTGCATTGGTTGCACAAGTAATCTAAGCAATAGATGGCAGGAGGTACAAGGACTATGAAATTGTTCTCCAAATATAAAGTATTGGTACTTACGAGAACAGAAAATATGAGTGTGAGATTCATTACACAGTCATCTCCATTTTAAGTTTATTGTGAATGCTGAAATGTTTTGCTTATTCTTTGGTGTTTTGAGTTCAATATTATGTTACGTAATGACTGCAAATAATATTTTATTTATCTAATGCAAATTATTACATTAGTTTAAAAATAAATGCCTATAACAGATTTCATATGGCAATTTCCTGGCATATCAAATACAGTGTACAGAGATGTTTTTGTTATTACTACCAGATAGCATTTACAGCTGTAGTGATTTACACTGAAGAATATGATGAATCCCTGCATATAGGCAGAACACAATAGAAACACAATCAGAGCAAATAGTGAAAACAGTCAAGCAGACAAGAATCACTGACTCCTACAGATGTAGGATCTTAATATAATCACACATATGTAGGAGTTTCTCTAACCATAACCCTATAGATAGGAGTATATCTAACCCTAACCCTATGTAGTATGTAGCTAGATCATTAGGGTTGGAGAGGGGACTCTAAAGGCAGAGGTCGTCCCTCACAACCTGTCCTGATGTAGAGTGTTATTCCAGGGCCAAATAGGTGTCAGGGCCAGGGATAGGGGGGCACAGGGGACTAACACGGTTTGAGTGAGACCACCTGCACATACACATCCTGCCTCGCTGTTGATACATATACTGGCAGCTGACAACACTGACAGTGGGAGCGGGCAGGGAGGAGAGAGAGAGACACAGCGATATAGAGCCTCATCTGTCTCACCTCCCCTCCGTTGACGTCAAACAACCCCTCACACGCATCCCGTTCCACATACTTCTGAACGAAGCCTAACCATTCTGACTCTGTCAACACATCGTTCATCCGTTCACAGCAGTTAGCTCTACCCATAACAAATCTCAATCTACCCAGTAACTAGAACTCTACATTCACAGAGCTTCCACTCCCTCTACATTGTAATGGTTTTAAATCACTTTCTCTCTCTGTTGCATCTGAAGGAGCCCGAGGCACAACTCTTACCTCTATGAAAAGCATTGGTCCTCTCCTCTCTTCCCAAACCCCTCAGTCACAAGATGACTCTCCCAGCCTCTGCCACAGCGCTAGAGGTCCGGCTGCATGCCCACAACACTACTCCCACAGAGTCTAATCTATCCACAGGGTCCTCCAATTTCCTCCAACGTTGGTCTATCCAAGCTGTCTCAGTGTTAGACCAAGGAAAATCAATTGGTCTAGTTCCAAAATGCAAAGGTTTGAATCACAAAGCACATATACACATGGAGGTGATGTCTCTGTCTCCAGTGTCTGAGTGAGTGTGTGTGTGAGTTGTACTCACCCTGCTCTGGCACTCAGGCCAGCCCCTCCCCCTCCCCCTCCTCCCTCCCCCTCCTCCCTCCCCCTCCCTCATCCTCCTCCTCCCCCTCCTCCTTCTCCCTCTCTCCAGCCCTCCCACTGCACTTTAAATACACTTCAAGAATCAACAGCCACAGCCAAGCTCCCCACCGTTCCCCTCACCCCTCTCCCCTGACCTTTCCCCTCACCCCCTCACCCCTCTTCCCTCCCATCCCCTCACCTTCCTTCTCTCTAACATCCCTCTGACCAGATGACTGTCCACAACATTTCCACACATTGACCAGCGTCCCAATCACTGCACAGCCGTACACGTTCTCATTCTCAAGTGGTCAACAACTTACAGACACAAACGCTCTGCTCCTCTCTAACTCTCTCTCTCTCTCCTTTTCTCCCTTTCCCTCTCTCTACCTCTCCATTCTATTCAATAGGCTTTATTGGCATGGGAAATATGTTTACATTGCTAAAGCAAGTGGAATAGATGATAAACTATTTTCTCTCTCTCTCTCTCTCTCTCTCTCTCTCTCTCTCTCTCTCTCTCTCTCTCTCCAAACCTCTGCTATCATCAAGTGGTTTCTCCTCACCAGAGAACAGATCCAGGGTTATGTCAGAGGCTCTCTGTTGAGAAAACATCTGTGGTTCAATCGGTTGCACCATTTGTTGAAGTCTGATGTCCTGGTGTTCCAGCTTTAAACCTCAAGTACACAGAACACTAACCATTCTGTGAAATAATGGAAGAGCTATTTATCAAATATTGTTTCATTATTGCTTCCAGCTAAATAAATAGATGACCTCAGAATTATTGCAGGAAGCAAGCTGAGTGTTTTGGAAGTGTCTTTTGGAAGTGTCTTCAAATCAAATCAGATTTTATTGGTCACATACACATGGTTAGCAGATGTTAATGCGAGTGTAGCGAAATGCTTGTGCTTCTGGTTCCGACCATACAGTAATATCTAACAAGTAATCTATATTGTAAACATTATATAAAGTGGCATTGTTTAAAGTGACTAGTGATACATTTTTTACATCCAATTTTAATTATTAAAGTGGCTAGTGACACGTAAACAGTGATACAAACTGTAGCCATCTCCTATCTACGTCATATCTTTGTATATTTTACCTTTATCTATCTTTGAACTTCTATCTTTTATCAGTATATGAAATATTCCCATGACTTATTCTGCAGAGGCTGAGATGGTGAGAGTCCTCATCTATTCCTATGGATGTCACCACAGACAACCCCAAACTGAAGAGGGATGTCCTCATCTATTCCTATGGATGTCACCACATACAACCCCAAACTGAAGAGGGATGTCCTCATCTATTCCTATGGATGTCACCACATACAACCCCAAACTGAAGAGGGATGTCCTCATCTATTCATATGGATGTCACCACATACAACCCCAAACTGAAGAGGGATGTCCTCATCTATTCCTATGGATGTCACCACATACAACCCCAAACTGAAGAGGGATGTCCTCATCTATTCCTATGGATGTCACCACATACAACCCCAAACTGAGCTCCCCTACTCCCAGCCTGAATCAGTGTCACTGAGGAGTCACCTCTCATCTCAATTGATCCCAGAACACTTCACATCAGCAGTGAACTCCCACCAGGCAGCCTAGTGGTTAAGCACATTGGGCCAGTTACCGAAAGGTCGCTGGTTTGAATCCCCAATCAACTAGGAGACAAATCAGTTGACGTGCGCTTGAGCAATTCCCTTATCCCCAGTTGCTCTGGAAATGAGCATCTGCTAAATGATACAAATGTATGTGTTCCAGAACCTCAACGCAATTCCATATAGGACAGAACATTGTTTACTGGTCGGAGATCAACATTTTGACCGTCCATAAACAAGCGAGAGACGTTTCCTTGCTTTATTTGCACCAGTTCTACACCATTGCTCATCATGAGCGGTTGATGGCTTCATTTAAGAGCTGAATGACAAATGTGTTTCCATCTTTGTGCCTGGGACAAAGGACCCTCCCCCAGGACGCCCTGCCACAGTCTATGGAGAATGGAGCAAAACAGTTTGTCACATGCCAAATTACCAGGTACACATGAGGAATAACTATGATTTAGGATTTGTGAGGGAGGGAGGGAGGAAAAGAGAGAAAAGGAGAGAGATACAGAGACAGTGAGAGAGAGAGCAAAGAGCAATTCTGGCAGACCTTTCAGAGAGAGGCGAAAAGACTCTCCAGGTTTGCAGGGTCTTGGCACAGCAAACTAAAAGCCACTTTAACTTAGCTCAGAGAATACCATGCTTTGAGTGGAAGATATTTATCTGGATCAACATGTAAAACTCCTGGTGGAAACGTTAAAGTAAGGTAGCTAAGAAAACAAATCCTAGCTTGACCAACATGTCAAAATGGCCGAACCAAAGAGTCACTTTTCGGACCAAGACACCAACAAAAAAGCCCCAAAGCCACTTTTCCTCTCACAATATAGACAATGACAGGGTCACAAAATGCCTGAAGATTAAAAAAATACTCCCAGGAATAGAGGCTCTTTCTTTCAGACAATAAAGGAGATATTATCCATTCAGATGTAGGCTGGGCTTGTGGCCAGAAGCCACCGTGGGGTTGTTCAGAGAAAGCCCTTCAGAAACAGAAGAGGCAGTTGACCTTGTCGTCTGCTCTGCCTCCTGGGACAGGGTGTGTGTGTATGTCCCACCATCCCAGCCTTTCCTGCTTCCTCCAGTCCAGAATAGCAGAACCGTCTGTCCCAATCCACACTGTGAAACAGTGAAGAACCAAACATACCTCAGTGCTTTCTCAGTCAAGAGGAGGAAGTAATGTAGCAAAACACCTAGGGTGTATTTCCTGCCAGTTTCCTTCCTTCCCATTGTAAACCCCATTGGCCTTCCCCTGGGTGGCCATTGTGGGGATAATGGAGATATTTCAGCGCCGTGCCAGGCCATCGGACATGCTCTGAGTGAATGATGCCTTGGCTGGTATTCAGATGTCCGCAGCCTTTCGAGTCAATGTAACTAATGAAGGGTTTATGCAGTAACCTTTGGCACTGTCACACATACCACTGTCACACACAAACACACACTCACGCTGTCATCCAATCCAGCCATCTCCCTATTGCCTCTCTCCATTCACAACCCAGTCTAACTTCTAACCTGTCAGGGCTATGGTCAGTAAACCTGAGACCCAGTCAGATACCAAACTAATATACCTACAGACCCAAAAAGAAAGCTGTGTCTCTCGACCCCTAGACAAAACAGAAAGCTGTGTCCCTCGACTCCCCTAGACAAAACAGAAAGCTGTGTCCCTTAACTCCCCTAGACAAAACAGAAAGCTGTGTCCCTTAACTCCCCTAGACAAAACAGAAAGCAGTGTCCCTCGACTACCCTAGACAAAACAGAAAGCAGTGTCCCTCGACTCCCCTAGACAAAACAGAAAGCAGTGTCCCTCGACTCCCCTAGACAAAACAGAAAGCAGTGTCCCTCGGCTCCCCTAGACAAAACAGAAAGCAGTGTCCCTCGACTCCCCTAGACAAAACAGAAAGCAGTGTCCCTCGACTCCCCTAGACAAAACAGAAAGCAGTGTCCCTCGACTCCCCTAGACAAAACAGAAAGCAGTGTCCCTCGACTCCCCTAGACAAAACAGAAAGCAGTGTCCCTCGACTCCCCTAGACAAAACAGAAAGCAGTGTCCCTCGACTCCCCTAGACAAAACAGAAAGCAGTGTCCCTCGACTCCCCTAGACAAAACAGAAAGCAGTGTCCTCGAGCTCCCCTAGACAAAACAGAAAGCAGTGTCCCTCGACTCCCCTAGACAAACAGAAAGCAGTGTCCCTCGACTCCCCTAGACAAAACAGAAAGCAGTGTCCATCGACTCCCCTAGACAAAACAGAAAGCAGTGTCCCTCGACTACCCTAGACAAAACAGAAAGCAGTGTCCCTCGACTCCCCTAGACAAAACAGAAAGCAGTGTCCCTCGACTCCTCTAGACAAAACAGAAAGCAGTGTCCCTCGACTCCCCTAGACAAAACAGAAAGCTGTGTCCCTCGACTCCCCTAGACAAAACAGAAAGCAGTGTCCCTCGACTCCCCTAGACAAAACAGAAAGCAGTGTCCCTCGACTCCCCTAGACAAAAAGCAGTGTCCCTCGACTCCCCTAGACAAAACAGAAAGCAGTGTCCCTCGACTCCTCTAGACAAAACAGAAAGCAGTGTCCCTCGACTCCTCTAGACAAAACAGGTTTACAAGTCAAAGAGGTGTTATCCCAGACGTGTATTTTCCTGTATTCAAAGAGGTGTCTATTTTCCTGTGCCGGATAACATCATTCACATACTGTTGGTGTCTATCAGAGCTGTGTATTAGAGGAGGGATGATGTGTTAATGTGGTCATTGATGTGCTCAGATGGACGACCATGTTGTTAAGTGTTTGAATTAGCACAGTAGAGATAGCCGGAGTTAGCTCCTAATGAGACGTTTAGCTACCAGTGTTCTGCACATCACACAGGTCAGATCACTACTAAGGATAGATAGGGGATAAAGTCCCATGGCTCATCAGTCAGGACACTGGCCGTGACCCTGCTCTCAGAGGGTGTCTCAGGGGGACTTGGGATAAAACACATCTCGAATTAACACGTTTTAATACACACTGGTACATGTGTAAAACAGGACAAATCAAATCACATTTTATTGGTCACATACAGATATTTAGCAGATGTTATTGCAGGTGTAGTGAAATGCTTCTGTTCCTAGCTCCAACAGTACAGTAATATCTAACAATTCACAACAATACACACACATCTAAAGTAAAAGAATGGAATTAAGAAATATATAAATATTTGGATGAGCAATGTCGGAGTGGCATAGACTAAAATACAGTAGAATGGAATACAGTATATACATATGAAATGAGTAAATCAGCATGTAAACATTATTAAAGTGACTAGTGATTCCACATCCAATCACCAACCTAATGATTATTTTATCAGGGTGTATAACTATTCATCAGAAGCCATTTCCTCATCTGATGTCTTAAGAGATAACATCATCCTATTAATACAAGAACCTTTGCACTGAAAATATAGATTATTATGTTCTGTAGTTCAGCTGGTGAGATAAAATATAGATTATTATGTTCTGTAGTTCAGTTTGGTGAGATAAAATATAGATGATTATGTTCTGTAGTTCAGTTTGATGAGATAAAATATAGATTATTATGTTCTGTAGTTCAGTTTGGTGAGATAAAATATAGATTATTATGTTCTGTAGTTCAGTTTGGTGAGATAAAATATAGATTATTATGTTCTGTAGTTCAGTTTGATGAGATAAAATATAGATTATTATGTTCTGTAGTTCAGTTTGGTGAGATAAAATATAGATTATTATGTTCTGTAGTTCAGTTTGGTGAGATAAAATATAGATTATTATGTTCTGTAGTTCAGTTTGGTGAGATAAAATATATATTATTATGTTCTGTAGTTCAGTTTGGTGAGATAAAATATAGATTATTATGTTCTGTAGTTCAATTTGATGAGATAAAATATAGATGATTATGTTCTGTAGTTCAGTTTGGTGAGATAAAATATAGATGATTATGTTCTGTAGTTCAGTTTGGTGAGATAAAATATAGATTATTATGTTCTGTAGTTCAGTTTGATGAGATAAAATGGACAATAGAACTATCAAACTAAAATTTGAACTACAATCCTCCTCTATACAATCAACATGTCCTAGCATACCCCCTCTAGATTTCACCCCTCTAGATTTCATCTGGACTTTGTCACATCTGGAATGACCCAAAAGTCACTTCTAGTTATTCTAGAACCCACAGAACCACTGCACAACTAAAGTCATCATGAACCCACAGAACCACAGAACCACTGCACAACTAAACCACTGCTCAACATCCCCAGACAAACACACTAAGAACCAAGAGCTCCCTAACCTAACCTGTCCCCTGTCTGACTGTAACCATAACAGCCTCCTCAGCCCCCTAACCTAACCTGTCCCCTGTCTGACTGTAACCATAACAGCCTCCTCAGCCCCCTAACCTAACCTGTCCCCTGTCTGACTGTAACCATAACAGCCTCCTCAGCCTCCTAACCTAACCTGTCCCCTGTCTGACTGTAACCATAACAGCCTCCTCAGCCTCCTAACCTAACCTGTCCCCTGTCTGACTGTAACCATAACAGCCTCCTCAGCCTCCTAACCTAACCTGTCCCCTGTAACCATAACAGCCTCCTCAGCCCCCTAACCTAACCTGTCCCCTGTCTGACTGTAACCATAACAGCCTCCTCAGCCCCCTAACCTAACCTGTCCCTTGTCTGACTGTAACCATAACAGCCTCCTCAGCCTCCTAACCTAACCTGTCCCCTGTCTGACTGTAACCATAACAGCCTCCTCAGCCTCCTAACCTAACCTGTCCCCTGTCTGACTGTAACCATAACAGCCTCCTCAGCCTCCTAACCTAACCTGTCCCCTGTCTGACTGTAACCATAACAGCCTCCTCAGCCCCCTAACCTAACCTGTCCCCTGTCTGACTGTAACCATAACAGCCTCCTCAGCCTCCTAACCTAACCTGTCCCCTGTCTGACTGTAACCATAACAGCCTCCTCAGCCCCCTAACCTAACCTGTCCCCTGTCTGACTGTAACCATAACAGCCTCCTCAGCCCCCTAACCTAACCTGTCCCCTGTCTGACTGTAACCATAACAGCCTCCTCAGCCCCCTAACCCAACCTGTCCCCTGTCTGACTGTAACCATAACAGCCTCCTCAGCCTCCTAACCTAACCTGTCCCCTGTCTAACTGTAACCATAACAGCCTCCTCAGCCTCCTAACCTAACCTGTCCCCTGTCTGACTGTAACCATAACAGCCTCCTCAGCCCCCTAACCTAACCTGTCCCCTGTCTGACTGTAACCATAACAGCCTCCTCAGCCTCCTAACCTAACCTGTTCCCTGTCTGACTGTAACCATAACAGCCTCCTCAGCCCCCTAACCTAACCTGTCCCCTGACTAGTGATCCTACTATTTACCCCTGTCTGGGTCTTCCTCCTCCATTGGAATGCAGATTGACTTGTCATTCACTTTCCCTGCATTGTCAAGGTCCTCCTCAGGAGTTCACACAGTTCACACAGTTCACACAGTTCACACACACACACACACACACACACACACACACACACACACACACACACACACACACACACACACACACACACACACACACACACACACACACACACACACACACACACATGTGCTTGACTCACTACTGCATATCAGTGCCATAGAGGTGTTTCTCTGTGACCTCCCCAGTTCAGTGTTAATATTCAGTAAGACTCTGAAAGGTAGAATAACCATCTGTGTGTGAAGCCTCTGATCGTAAAACAGAGAGCTGTGTGCCAAGACTTAATAGTCCCTGTCAACGGTGGACACAGTCCCTGTCAACACCTCCACGTCAACAGAAACCGCAATAAAACCCAATACAACTTAATAAACCCAATACAACTAAACAAAACCCAATACAACTTAACAAAACCCAATACAACTTAACAAAACCCAATACAACAAAACCCAATACAACTTAATAAAACCCAATACAACGTAATTAATCCCAATACAACTTAATAAAACCCAATACCACTTAACAAAACCAAGTACAACTTTACAAACCCAACACAACTTAAAGAAACCTAATACACCTTAACAAACCCCAATACCACTTAATAAAACCCAATACCACTTAATAAAACCCAATACCACTTAATAAAACCCAATACCACTTAATAAAACCCAGTACAACTTAATAAAACCTAATACACCTTAACAAACCCCAATACCACTTAATAAAACCCAATACCACTTAATAAAACCCAATACCACTTAATAAAACCCAATACCACTTAATAAAACCCAGTACAACTTAATAAAACCCAATACAACTTAATAAAACCCAATACAACTTAATAAAACCCAATACAACTTAATAAAACTCAATACAACTTAATAAAACCCAATACAACTTAATAAAACCCAAATACAACTTAATAAAACCCAATACCACTTAATAAAACCCAAATACAACTTAATAAAACCCAATACAACTTAAAAAAACCCAATACAACTTAAAGAAACCTAATACACCTTAACAAACCCCAATACCACTTAATAAAACCCAATACCACTTAATAAAACCCAATACCACTTAATAAAACCCAATACCACTTAATAAAACCCAGTACAACTTAATAAAACCTAATACACCTTAACAAACCCCAATACCACTTAATAAAACCCAATACCACTTAATAAAACCCAATACCACTTAATAAAACCCAATACCACTTAATAAAACCCAGTACAACTTAATAAAACCCAATACAACTTAATAAAACCCAATACAACTTAATAAAACCCAATACAACTTAACAAAACCCAATACAACAAAACCCAATACAACTTAATAAAACCCAAAACAATTTAACAAAACCCAATACAACTTTATAAAACCCAATACAACTTAACAAATCCCAATGCAACTAAACAAAACCCAATACACCTTAATAAAACCCAATACAACTTAACAAAGCCCAATACAACTTAATAAAACCCAATACAACTTAATAAAACTCAATACAACTTAATAAAACCCAATACAACTTAATAAAACCCAAATACAACTTAATAAAACCCAATACCACTTAATAAAACCCAAATACAACTTAATAAAACCCAATACAACTTAAAAAAACCCAATACAACTTAACAAAACCCAATACAACTTAATAAAACCCAATACAACTTAATAAAACCCAATACAACTTAATAAAACCCAAATACAACTTAATAAAACCCAATACCACTTAATAAAACCCAAATACAACTTAATAAAACCCAATACAACTTAAAAAACCCCAATACAACTTAACAAAACCCAATACAACTTAATAAAACCCAATACAATGTAACAAAACCCAATACAACTTAACAAAACCCAATACAACTTCATAAAACCCAATACCACTTAATAAAACCCAAATACAACTTAACAAAGCCCAATACAACTTAATAAAACCCAATACAACTTAAAAAAAACCAATACAACTTAATAAAACCCAATACAACTTAAAAAAACCCAATACAACTTAAAAAAACCCAATACAACTTAATAAAACATAATGCTCTAACTGTGATCTGCAGCGCCGGAGGCTCCGAGAGCTGAAAACTCTCCAAATTAAACTATATGTGTGTCCCAAATGGCACCCTGTTCCCTATGGGCTCTGGTCAAAGTAGTGCACTATAGTGAATAGGGTGCCACTTGGAAACACAACCCAGGATAACTCTGCAGCCTCTCCACACTCAGAGTAGCAGTGGCTAAACAGATCTTCCACACCGCTGCCCTTGTTATCCTGCTAGCCTTTGAGGAACCTCATTTTCCAGTTTGTAACTGTCTCACTGCTGGGTTGAGGCTGGCACAGACAGAGTTGAAACCCTTGATCATGTAGCAGTCAGTCCTGCTCATAATGGTTTACCAAGGGATTCAATCATGTCTGCTGGTTTGGAAACAGAACACCGATCAGGGCTGTGGACATTATGGCTTGACAGGATGATAACAACCTTGTTATAGGATTTATTTTATACTAATAATATAATCACCACTTATTGTATTATGAAAATATAAATAGTTTTTTCTTTACATAGATTATTAAAGCAGGGCACTGGGCAGGACTGAAGACACCAAAACAGATGAACATAGACACCAACAGACTTTGTTACAGGATTTATTGCTATAGGATTTATCTATGCTTCCCAGTAGAGGCACTTTGATTAGGAAAAATAATGCCACCTCTAAATGTAATGTATTTTATTTCTCTCTACAGGTTTTCCTTGAAGTCTTTGGAATTCTAAATATCTGTCAGTCTTTCCTTGTGGCGCTACGTTTCCCTGCGTCATATCCCTGGATATGTTCGAGAATTATGCTGTGGTTAAGTGTTTTTTCTATAAATCCCTTGACTGCTTATGACTGGATTACATTATATTGAGGAATTATCCCACTTTAGAGTTTAAAGGTTCAACCAAATAGCCCAGCGGGTTACTGCAGCTTTCCCATTCACTCACAGCGGAGACGGGAGTCCCCAAACAACCTAGGCTGACATCCGTGTAATGGAGTATAAATGAGGTGAATCAAGAATGAAAATACATTATAGACCGAACTGAGTCTCCAATGAAAGAAAGTCATCCTGGGTTACTCTGTCTTCAACATCCATAAACGAGGTGAATCAAGTATGAAAATACATTATAGACCACGCTGAGTTTATACGTGTGTCTTTTTCCCAATAAAAGGAAGACAAACTCAATGAAAAAAGGACTTGCAAATTATATTTTCTATCCAATGTCACTCTAAGATTTGCTGTCCCTGCAGGCTATAGTGCAGTACACGAAGAAACATTGATTTCACCCTCTAGTTAGTCGTTAAGGGTCCTGGGCAGAGTTGAGAAACAATGGTGTCTAAGTGGAGCTTACAGAGAAAGTTATTTTATACAGGGCCATTACTTTGTTCCTCCTAAAGAGTGTGACGATCTCCTCTATAGCTGCTGAGAATTAGAACCTTCACACACTGTTACTACTTCACTAAGGAACTAATGAGGATCTGTTCTCCTGTTGAGGAATTCACCTTCACAGAGCTCTAATGACTGCATTAGTGGATGGAGGGAGCTTCCCATCATAAAGTTTAGGAAATGGACACACACATCTTGGAAATAGATCAATTCAATGCTCTTGTGCCATTGACCAACCTGTTGGTTTGACTAATCAACCAGTCTTAACTTGTTTTGAGAGGGTGGTGCTAGAAATCCCATCTCTGTTTAGGGAAGGTGGGGACACATTGTGGACCATAAGAAGACAGGTCTATAGAGGACAGGTCTGTGTGGGACAGCTTATAGCTGTCCCACACGGAAGCTGTCCCACACAGACCTGTCCTCATCCTGACAGTAACCCTGTCCTCTAAAGCTGTCCCACACAGACCTGTCCTCTAAAGCTGTCCCACACAGACCTGTCCTCTATAGACCTGTCCTCTTATGGTCCACAATGACAGGTCTGTGTGGGACAGCTTTAGAGGACAGGGTTACTGTCAGGATGAGGACAGGTCTGTGTGGGACAGCTATAGAGGACAGGTCTGTGTGGGACAGCTTTAGAGGACAGGGTTACTGTCAGGATGAGGACAGGTCTGTGTAGGACAGCTGGAGAGACCATGACTTTGGGTTCACTCATACTGAGAGAGAAGGGGGTTTCAAGTCAGCTGCACAGAGAGGGAGATCACCTTTTCAGCAGCAGAGAGGGAGATCACCATTTCAGCAGCAGAGGGAGATCACCTTTTCAGCAGCAGAGAGGGAGATCACCTTTTCAACAGCAGAGAGGGAGATGACCTTTTCATCAGCAGAGAGGGAGATCACCTTTTCAGCAGCAGAGAGAGATCACTTTTCAACAGCAGAGACAAAGGTCAGAGTGACTTCTAGACTCGTTAAGTGGAATGTGTCAGTTAACAATATTAAATTACACTGACTGAGAGACAGAGGACAGGGAGTTGGCACAGGGCTACTACACAGCTAATAAAAACCTGGATAGGCCTTTATGAGAGAGAGAGAAAGAGAGAGAGAAAGAGAGAGAGAAACAGAGACAGAGAGAGAGAGAAAGAAAGAAAGAAAGAAAGAAAGAAAGAAAGAAAGAAAGAAAGAAAGAAAGAAAGAAAGAAAGAAAGAAAAAGAGAGAGGGGACGTCACCTCCTCGTCCTCAGCCCTGAGATGACAAGCTAGAGGCTTTATTAAGGACCAAGACCCCCTCAGTGTTTTAGACATCTCAAAACTCATTTTAGAGAGAAATAATCCCATTGAAAAGTTTATTTCTGTAGAGTGAAATCTGTAGTGACATTTCTGTAGAGTGGGACACCAGTTAAACATGTAACTCATGTATCGTCAAGCAGGCTTACTCACAATCCAATGAGTTAGCTATTAGCAAGGAGGAAATGGAAATGCCCCCCCACCCTGCATCCTGTTAAGCATTATTTCAGACATTCATTCAAGAGGAGCTTTGTTCATATGGAGTTCACAGCAGACCACCCGGCTATGCACGACCCAACCCAGAGTTTAGTAGAGAACAGTGAACCTCCATAGGGAATACCCGGCCAAACAGGATCTAACCCAGAGTTTAGTAGAGTACAGTGAACCTCCATAGGGAATACCCGGCCAAACAGGATCTAACCCAGAGTTTAGTAGAGTACAGTGAACCTCCATAGGGAATACCCGGCCAAACAGGATCTAACCCAGAGTTTAGTAGAGTACAGTGAACCTCCATAGGGAACACTCAGCCAAACAGGATCTAACCCAGAGTTTAGTAGAGTACAGTGAACCTCCATAGGGAATACCCGGACAAACAGGATCTAACCCAGAGTTTAGTAGAGTACAGTGAACCTCCATAGGGAACACCTGGCCAAACAGGATCTGACCCAGAGTTTAGTAGAGTACAGTGAACTTCCATAGGGAACACCTGGCCAAACAGGATCTAACCCAGAGTTTAGTAGAGTACAGTAAACCTCCATAGGGAACACCTGACCAAACAGGATCTAACCCAGAGTTTAGTAGAGTACAGTAAACCTCCATAGGGAACACCCGGCCAAACAGGATCTGACCCAGAGTTTAGTAGAGTACAGTGAAGCTCCATAGGGAACACCCAGTCAAACAGGATCTAACCCAGAGTTTAGTAGAGTACAGTAAACCTCCATAGGGAACACCTGGCCAAACAGGATCTGACCCAGAGTTTAGTAGAGTACAGTAAACCTCCATAGGGAACAATACTCAGAGGAGGAAAGGAACCATGCTTCAACATCTCCCTAATTATAATCATTTAACTCTCCTTCCAAATGAGCAACAAAACATCTGCTTCTCATAATAAGGTGACTGGGATTAGTAGGGACATACATACACAAGCACGTACACATGCACGGACACGAACACGCACATGCAAGGATGCACACACACACAGGCACGCACACACACCCCTGCACAGTCAGCTTCAAGGGAGAGGAAGAAAGGCCGACAAGAATAACAGATAAGAACTGAATTCAGGTCTGTTTTCATAATGGAGAAAATATGGTGTGGCATTTGGGATGCTATGTGATTATAACAGATAAGAACTGAACTCAGGTCTGTTTTCATAATGGAGAAAATATGGTGTGGCGTTTGGGATGCTATTTGATTATAACAGATAAGAACTGAACTCAGGTCTGTTTTCATAATGGAGAAAATATGGTGTGGCGTTTGGGATGCTATGTGATTATTGTTATTTCTGGCTCCAGACTTTATTAATAAATGAACTGAGACAGATGTTCAACACTTGTCATTCTGTTGTTGTGGTCCATGTGTCTCTCTTCCTGTTAAGAAGTGATTTCCTTCTCCTATTTCAGCTGAGAAAACAGAAACGGAACGGCACGTTAAAATAACACATCATTCACAGTTCATTTAGAAAACAAATGAAAACTGGAATACGTGGGAACCCCTCTACAAGACAAAACATCTCATGGCATATCATGCTCAGATTGGTGTGTGTGTGTGTGTGTGTGTGTGTGTGTGTGCCTGCATGCATGCTTGTGTGTGTGGTTGTGTGAGTGTGGGTATGTGTGTCTGCCTGTGTACTGTATGTGTGTGTGTGTGTGAGTGTGTGTGTGTGTGTGTGCCTGCATGCATGCATGCTTGTGTGTGTGGTTGTGTGAGTGTGGGTATGTGTGTCTGCCTGTGTACTGTGTGTGTGTGTGTGTGTGTGTGTGTGTGTGTGTGTGTGTGTGTGTGTGTGTGTGTGTGTGCGTGCCTGCATGCATGCATGCTTGTGTGTGTGGTTGTGTGAGTGTGGGTATGTGTGTCTGCCTGTGTACTGTATGTGTGTGTGTGTGTGTGTGTGTGTGTGTGTGTGTGTGTGTGTGCGTGCCTGCATGCATGCATGCTTGTGTGTGTGGTTGTGTGAGTGTGGGTATGTGTGTCTGCCTGTGTACTGTATGTGTGTGTGTGTGTGTGTGTGTGTGTGTGTGTGTGTGTGTGTGTGTGTGTGTGTGCGTGCCTGCATGCATGCATGCTTGTGTGTGTGGTTGTGTGAGTGTGGGTATGTGTGTCTGCCTGTGTACTGTATGTGTGTGTGTGTGTGTGTGTGTGTGTGTGTGTGTGTGTGTGTGTGTGTGTATGTACATTCATGCCTGTGTGTGTGTGTTGCATCACCCTAATTCTACTCCATAATGACTCCCTCCATAGCTGGCTCTCCTGTACCCTGCTAGAATGTAGGCCAGGCCAGGGACCAGGCTCTGTGTATACAGAGTCATAATGATATGCCTCCAGGGAGGAGAGAGCAGAGCAGAGTCACTCAAGTGGAACAAATACACACTGCCCTGTTACACAATGTGGTCACTTTCCCATAATGCACAAGCCATGACAGAAGGGTGGGAACCCGATGACCAACCTACATGTACACATTGCTGGCTCGCCGGCTTCTACTCATAGTTAGCTGAGTTTCCAGGTTACCCTAGTTGTTTCCAGGTTACCCTAGTGTTTTCCAGGTTACCCTAGATGTTTCCAGGTTACCCTAGATGTTTCCAGGTTACCCTAGATGTTTCCAGGTTACCCTAGATGTTTCCAGGTTACCCTAGATGTTTCCAGGTTACCCTAGATGTTTCCAGGTTACCCTAGTTGTTTCCAGGTTACCCTAGTTGTTTCCAGGTTACCCTAGTTGTTTCCAGGTTACCCTAGATGTTTCCAGGTTACCCTAGTGTTTTCCAGGTTACCCTAGATGTTTCCAGGTTACCCTAGTGTTTTCCAGGTTACCCTAGATGTTTCCAGGTTACCCTAGATGTTTCCAGGTTACCCTAGTGTTTTCCAGGTTACCCTAGATGTTTCCAGGTTACCCTAGATGTTTCCAGGTTACCCTAGTGTTTTCCAGGTTACCCTAGATGTTTCCAGGTTACCCTAGTTGTTTCCAGGTTACCCTAGATGTTTCCAGGTTACCCTAGATGTTTCCAGGTTACCCTAGATGTTTCCAGGTTACCCTAGATGTTTCCAGGTTACCCTAGATGTTTCCAGGTTACCCTAGATGTTTCCAGGTTACCCTAGATGTTTCCAGGTTACCCTAGATGTTTCCAGGTTACCCTAGATGTTTCCAGGTTACCCTAGATGTTTCCAGGTTACCCTAGATGTTTCCAGGTTACCCTAGATGTTTCCAGGTTACCCTAAATCCACTTCACTGCAGATGAAGGAGAGGAGACAGGTTAAAGAAGGATTTTTAAGCCTTGGGACAACTGAGACATGGATTGTATATGTGTTCCATTCAGAGGGTGAATGGGCAAGACAAAATATTGATGTGCCTTTGAACAGGGTCTGTTAGTAGGTACCAGGAGGACCAGTTTGTATTGAGAACTGCAACGCTGCTGGGTTTTTCACGTTCAACAGTGTCTTGTGTGTATCAAGAATGGTCCACCATCTAAAGGACATCCAGCCAACTTGACACAACTGTGGGAAGCATTGGAGTCAACATGGGCCAGTATCCCTGTGGAACGCTTTCGACGTCTTGTAGAATCCATGCCCTGACAAATTGAGGCTGTTCTGAGGGCAAAAGGGGGTGTAACTTAATGTTAGGAAGGTGTTCCTAATGTTCGGTATACTCAGTGTATAACAATGTTATGGTATAATATCCAGGACAATGCTTTACTCTGTGTTATACTGTATATGTAGGTTAAGTTATGCTGTAAATGACACAGAGAAGGAGCGAGATAGAAAGAGAGAGAAAAAGAAAGAGAGAGAGAGAGAGAGAGAGAGAGAGAGAGAGAGAGAGAGAGAGAGATGAATTTGGCATGTCTCTGTCACAGCAGCATTCCACACCAAGTCACTAGTAGTCAGACTGAGGTTCAACAGAGAGCCTTTGGTGAGGGGGCTCCACCACTGTTATTATAGACCTGGAGAAGAGAACTCTCTCTCTCTCTGTCTCTATCTATCTCGATCTATCTATCTCTCTCTCTCTCTCTCTCTCTCTCTCTCTCTCTCTCTGTATCTCTCTCAAACACACACACACTCTCTCTCTCCTCTATCTCTGTCTCTCTCTCTGTCCATCTCTCTCTCTCTCTGTCCATCTCTCTCTCTCTCTGTCCATCTCTGTCGCTCTCTCTGTCCATCTCTCTCTCTCTCTCTCTCTCTCTCTCTCTCTCTCTATCAGGTATAAAGGTAAGACCCAGATGCAGACCGTGTCGAAGTAACAATGTTTATTACAGCAACAGGGGCAAAGGTACAGGACGGCAGGCTGGCTCAGGGTCAGGCAGTGTGGTTATGCGGTGGGTACAGGGTCAGGACAGGGTCAAAAACCATGAGGACAAGAAAAGAGAGACTGGGGAAAAGCAGGAGCTGACCCAAAATCGCTGATTGGCTTGACAAACAAGACGAACTGGCAACAGACAAACAGAGAACACAGGTATAAATACACAGGGGATTATGGGGAAGATGGGCAACACCTGGAGGGGGGTGGAGACAATCACAAAGACAGGTGAAACAGATCAGGGTGTGACACTGTCTCGCTCTCTCTATCTCTCTGTCTCACACACACACACACACACACACACACACACACACACACACACACACACACACACACACACACACCACACACACACACACACACACACACACTCTCTCTCTCTCAGGTCACCGAGCCATACTATCCTCAGTTGGCCTTCGTTAACTCAGACGGTCAGACCCACCTGCAAGTTCTCCCCCACTGGAACATCTCCCCCACTCATAAACATGGAATGTCTGGACACTCTTCAACACACAGCAACACAGGCTCATGATAGTCCTCAACAGATGGAGACAGGAGGATATGAAGGAGACTTCATGAGGAGAGAGTGTAGACAGGGGTTTCCCCTCCCAATCAAACCACAGGGTTTCATCTAAGGAACGAAACATGGCAGTGTACCATGTAATGATGCGTATCTGCAACAGGTGGACTCTGAGGCGTAACGGGCTGTATTATTGAAAGGGAAGTTTTCAGACCCCAGGGGGATTCTCTGGAGGGCTTTCTCAGGAGGAAATGCACATGGACGCACACACACACACACACACACACCCTAACCCTAAGCCCTCACATGTTGGATTTCATAGTTGACTGGCTTTGGATAATGACGTTTCCCCTGATGTAATTTAGATCCTGGTTTCCAGTCTGGTTTCAGTGGGTTTAGTAGTATTAACACATAATACATTTATTTACTACATCTTTAATGGAAGTGGCATTTTAAGCTCCATTTCACCCTCAAACCCTGAACAGACAGCCAGTCAGATCACTGTTAGTATTGTTTTGAAAGACAAGTCGGAAAGCCCAATGCTTTCATCATCTAACCTTACCATTATGACATCTCCATGGACACACCAGTATATCATTACACCTCTCTCTGTCAGGGATTTCTTCGTCGTCAGACGATATGGCGAAATCATCGTCGGAAAAAGATGACCAATATGCAGCAGAGTTGTGATAGTTCATTTTGAACATTTAATAAACTCAAAATGAATATACAAAATAACAAAAACGAATTAATGATATACTGACAGTCCTGTTAGGTTTACACACGCTAAACACGAAACAATCTCCCACAATTAAACAGACAAACACACCCAACTAATATAGGACTTCCAATCAAAGGCAACACCACACAGCTGCCTTCAATTGGAAGTCCTCCCCAATTAACTCAACATAGAAATAGATCAACCAGACTACACATAGAAATACATCAACATAGACCATAACTCAAAACCCGGAAATAATAAATCAAACGCCCTCCTAACTAACACACCACCCTGAACCACATAAAACAAATACCCTCTGCCACGTCCTGACCAAACTAAAATGACAATTAACCCTTATACTGGCCAGGACGTGACACTCTCTCTCTCTCTCTCTCTCTCTCTCTCTCTCTCTCTCTGAAATAGAATGGTTGTAGTCAAGGAGGATATTCCGGTACTTAATTACCGACCCCAATAAACAAAGATAGTTTGTGTTAGAAAGGAAACTGAGTACTGTGGTTCTGCATCACAGTAAAAGTACACATCTCTCACCAAAATGGTGGACACCTCAGTTTGTCTAATTACTTTTCTATCCACACATCTTTACAGTACCAACACTGTAGTTTATTAAACCTTTATTTAACTAGGCAAGTCAGTTAAGAACAAATTCTTATTTACAATAACGGCCTACCAGTTGAACAGTGCCTTGTTCAAGGGAAGAACAACAGATTTTTACCTTGTCAGTTCAGGGATTCAATCCAGCAACTATTCGGTTACTGGTCCAACGCTCTAACCACTAGGCTACCTGCCGCCCTGTAGTGAAACTATGTTAACCACAACTACCTTGTTTACCAGGCTACCGGTACCGTAGCTACAGCACAGTTATGTTCTCTGAAATGCTGTTCTCTGAAATGCTGTGATCTGAAATGCTGTGATCTGAAATGCTGTTATCTAAAATGCTGTTATCTGAAATGCTGTTATCTGAAACGCTGTGCAGATACTGCTTTAGCACTGTGTTAGTACTGTTTTAGTACTGTGTTAGTACTGTGTTAGTATTGCTTTAGGACTGTGTTAGTACTGTGTTAGTACTACTTTAGTACTGCGTTAGTACTGCGTTAGTACTGTGTTAGTACTGTGTTAGTACTGTTTTAGTACTGTTTTAGTACTGTGTTAGTACTGTTTTAGTACTGTGTTAGTACTGTGTTAGTACTGTGTTAGTATTGCTTTAGGACTGTGTTAGTACTGTGTTAGTACTGCTTTAGTACTGCATTAGTACTGCGTTAGTACTGTGTTAGTACTGTGTTAGTATTGCGTTAGTAATGCGTTAGTACTGTGTTAGTACTGTGTTAGTTCAAACCTTCTTTGACTTCATTATTATAATACGGTCCTTCCTGAAACAGACAGGGTGGCATCATCATCTGATGAAATTGGACCAATCAGAGCGTTTCCCTTCTGGACAATCAGCTGCCGGTCCCCTGGTAAACACTTTGAGACAAAGTGGAGATCCACTGATGATACAGAATCACACTTCTCCCTACAGGCCGCTCATCAGGGTCATGGTGGTTGTGAGAGGGAAGGATGGGGGGAAGGAATAAGAGCTCCTCGTGCAGGAGTCAGCTGAGGACTTCAGAAGAAGAGAGGAGAGAGAGAGAGAGAGAGAGAGAGAGAGAGGGAGAGAGAGAGAAGAGAGAGAGAGAGAGAGAGAGAGAGAGAGAGAGAGAGAGAGAGAGAGAGAGAGAGGAGAGAGAGAGAGAGAGGGAGAGAGAGAGAGAGAGAGAGAGAGAGAGAGAGAGAGAGAGGAGAGAGAGAGAGAGAGAGAGAGAGAGAGAGAGAGAGAGAGAGAGAGAGAGAGAGAGAGAGAGGGAGAGAGAGAGAGAGAGAGAGAGAGAGAGAGAGAGAGAGAGAGAGAGCAGGGGTTTCTAATTAGACTTGAGTGAGGACGTTTAGCTCATGAGCTTTTCTTAGCTTGACATGAGACACATTAGAAAAGGCAGAAGTCTTTTTTAAACCAATGAACCCACTTCTAAGCAGACTTTTTCCTCCTTCTCAACTCAACAGTATCCAATCAGAGAGTGTTATCGCTGAGCCTTCAGATTAGGAGAATATATATTTCAATCAGTACCTTCACAATCAAAAGAAAACCCCATCCAAAAGTCATATGCTTTATAGTGCTGTTCCTTACCCAGGGAGATCGTTTTACTGAAAGTAATGATGTGGCTGTCATAAACTTTCCCATGTCTTTACATTGATGACTGCATGCTGAGCTGCTCTGTTGACCTCCAGCATTGTCTTTAATCACCTTGCTCTCATAACAATCATCTTTAATGTCTTAATAACTAGTGTGTGTGTGTGGTGTGTGTGTGTGTGTGTGTGGTGTGTGTGGTGTGTGTGTGTGTGTGTGTGTGTGTGTGTGTGTGTGTGTGTGTGTGTGTGTGTGTGTGTGTGTGTGTGTGTGGTGTGTGTGTGAAATCACAGACGTCCTTTAATCATCTTCCAATATAAATAGTGTGTATAGGTAATTAACATGGTGCCAAGTTGACTTGCACTCCGAGGCATGAATTAAAAACTCCCCAAAACACATCACATATCAGTTTAGAATGACGTGCTGCTGGGATCTTACAGATAGGCAGCAAACTGCTGGCATCTTACAGACAGGCAGCAAACTGCTGTTATCTTACAGACAGGCAGCAAACTGCTGGCATCTTACAGACAGGCAGCAAACTGCTGGCATCTTACAGACAGGCAGCAAACTGCTGTTATCTTACAGACAGGCAGCAAACTGCTGTTACCTTACAGACAGGCAGCAAACTGCTGCATCTTACAGACAGGCAGCAAACTGCTGGCATCTTACAGACAGGCAGCAAACTACTGTTATCTTACAGACAGGCAGAAAACTGCATCTCACAGACAGGCAGCAAACTGCTGGCATCTTACAGACAGGCAGCAAACTGCTGCATCTTACAGACAGGCAGCAAACTGCTGGCATCTTACAGACAGGCAGCAAACTGCTGGCATCTTACAGACAGGCAGCAAACTGCTGCATCTTACAGACAGGCAGCAAACTGCTGGCATCTTATAGATAGGTAGCAAACTGCTGGCATCTTACAGACAGGCAGCAAACTGCTGCATCTTACAGACAGGCAGCAAACTGCTGGCATCTTACAGACAGGCAGCAAACTGCTGCATCTTACAGACAGGCAGCAAACTGCTGGCATCTTACAGACAGGCAGCAAACTGCTGTTATCTTACAGACAGGCAGCAAACTGCTGCATCTTACAGACAGGCAGCAAACTGCTTGCATCTTACAGACAGGCAGCAAACTGCTGCATCTTACAGACAGGCAGCAAACTGCTGTTATCTTACAGACAAGCAGCAAACTGCTGTTATCTTACAGACAGGCAGCAAACTGCTGTTATCTTACAGACAGGCAGCAAACTGCTGTTATCTTACAGACAGGCAGTAAACTGCTGGCATCTTACAGACAGGCAGCAAACTGCTGTTATCTTACAGACAGGCAGCAAACTGCTGTTATCTTACAGACAGGCAGCAAACTGCTGTTATCTTACAGACAGGCAGCAAACTGCTGTTATCTTACAGACAGGCAGCAAACTGCTGCATCTTACAGACAGGCATCAAACTGCTGTTATCTTACAGACAGGCAGCAAACTGCTGTTATCTTACAGACAGGCAGCAAACTGCTGTTATCTTACAGACAGGCAGCAAACTGCTGTTATCTTACAGACAGGCAGCAAACTGCTGCATCTTACAGACAGGCAGCAAACTGCTGTTATCTTACAGACAGGCAGCAAACTGCTGTTATCTTACAGACAGGCAGCAAACTGCTGCATCTTACAGACAGGCAGCAAACTGCTGTTATGTTACAGACAGGCAGCAAACTGCTGTTATCTTACAGACAGGCAGCAAACTGCTGTTATCTTACAGACAGGCAGCAATCTGCTGTTATCTTACAGACAGGCAGCAAACTGCTGTTATCTTACAGACAGGCAGCAAACTGCTGTTATCTTACAGACAGGCAGCAAACTGCTGTTATCTTACAGACAGGCAGCAAACTGCTGGCATCTTATAGACAGGCAGCAAACTGCTGTTATCTTACAGACAGGCAGCAATCTGCTGTTATCTTACAGACAGGCAGCAAACTGCTGGCATCTTATAGACAGGCAGCAAACTGCTGGCATCTTATAGACAGGCAGCAATCTGCTGTTATCTTACAGACAGGCAGCAAACTGCTGTTATCTTACAGACAGGCAACAAACTGCTGTTATCTTACAGACAGGCAGCAAACTGCTGTTATTTTACAGACAGGCAGCAAACTGCTGGCATCTTACAGACAGGCAGCAAACCAACCAACTGCTGAAAGTTTAGACACAGATTTGATCATATACATCAAATAAACTGTTTCAATGATATATGTCTCTATAGGAGTTAGTTCTCCAGTCCTGTTCCTCTCTGTGACACAGCCAGACCATAATATGAGGCTTGGGGAGCCAATGCGGCCGTCTTGGGTTGGGTTAGTGACCGCGGACAAGCAGAGCCCTGGTTCATGGTGATTAGAACAAGCCACAGCTCGTAGATGACTTTCCTTTCATCACCCATGGTTACGGACAGGCCACTGAGCCGCTACCTTACACATGTTTTTCTCCTCCTCTTCACTGCACAGCTGATTCACATAATCAAAGATTGATGATGAGTTAGTTATTTAAATCAGCTGTGTAGTGCTAGGGCCCAGGACCGAGTTTGGGAAATTCTACACTTCACTGTCCTGTACTGAACGCACACACACATACGCACGCGTGCATGCACACACACACGCACGCGCGCACGCACACACGCACGCACGCACACACACACACACACACACTCTCTCCTTCACTAGTCGTGCACACGTCTCACTGCCCCTCTGTCAAACCCCAACTGACAGCGTTGTTCCAACATTTCCACAACCCAGAGCTGGTCTGCTGTTAGTGCTGCCCCCATTGATCTCAGCTCTGTGAGTAGCCGTGCACGTTTCTCACTGCGCTTCTCATCAAATACTAAGTGACAACATTGTTCCAAAAACTCCACAACCCAGAGCTGGTCTGCCTGCCTGCCCCCATCCATTCCATGTTTTACCCAGCCTCAGCCTGAGAACACAACTTGAGGGAATAGAAACTTGCCAGGTGTGTTTTGAGGTTAGCAGTGATTTACATGGCCCTGCGTACAGATTCATTCCTCCAGGAACAAACATGGCTCTGTGTACCTTACCTGGTCTGAGATATTACTGCAAACCAGCTGAGGTGACCAACACACACACACAACACACACACACACAGCCCATGGAGATATACAGCACAACTCCCCACAACAGAAAGTCTTATTAGAGGACCAAAGGAATACCTAGGCCTATATGTTTATAAAGGAATACCTAGGCCTATATGTTTATAAAGGAATACCTAGGCCTATATATTTTATAAAGGAATACCTAGGCCTATATATTTTATAAAGGAATACCTAGGCCTATATATTTTATAAAGGAATACCTAGGCCTATATGTTTTATAAAGGAATACCTAGGCCTATATATTTTATAAAGGAATACCTAGGCCTATATATTTTATAAAGGAATACCTAGGCCTATATATTTTATAAAGGAATACCTAGGCCTATATGTTTATAAAGGAATACCTAGGCCTATATATTTTATAAAGGAATTTCTAGGCCTATATGTTTATAAAGGAATACCTAGGCCTATATATTTTATAAAGGAATACCTAGGGCTATATATTTTATAAAGGAATACCTAGGCCTATATGTTTATAAAGGAATACCTAGGCCTATATATTTTATAAAGGAATACCTAGGCCTATATGTTTTATAAAGGAATATCTAGGGCTATATATTTTATAAAGGAATACCTAGGCCTATATATGTTTATAAAGGAATACCTAGGCCTATATATTTTATAAAGGAATACCTAGGGCTATATATTTTATAAAGGAATACCTAGGCCTATATATGTTTATAAAGGAATACCTAGGCCTATATGTTTTATAAAGGAATATCTAGGGCTATATATTTTATAAAGGAATACCTAGGCCTATATGTTTTATAAAGGAATATCTAGGGCTATATATTTTATAAAGGAATACCTAGGCCTATATATGTTTATAAAGGAATACCTAGGCCTATATGTTTTATAAAGGAATATCTAGGGCTATATATTTTATAAAGGAATACCTAGGCCTATATATGTTTATAAAGGAATACCTAGGCCTATATGTTTATAAAGGAATACCTAGGCCTATATGTTTATAAAGGAATACCTAGGCCTATATATTTTTTAAAGGAATACCTAGGCCTATATGTTTATAAAGGAATGCCTAGGCCTTTATGTTTATAAAGGAATACCTAGGCCTATATGTTTTATAAAGGAATATCTAGGGCTATATATTTTATAAAGGAATACCTAGGCCTATATATGTTTATAAAGGAATACCTAGGCCTATATGTTTATAAAGGAATACCTAGGCCTATATGTTTTATAAAGGAATACCTAGGCCTATATATTTTATAAAGGAATACCTAGGCCTATATGTTTTATAAAGGAATACCTAGGCCTATATGTTTATAAAGGAATACCTAGGCCTATATATTTTATAAAGGAATACCTAGGCCTATATGTTTATAAAGGAATACATAGGCCTATATGTTTATAAAGGAATACCTAGGCCTATATATTTTATAAAGGAATACCTAGGCCTATATGTTTATAAAGGAATACCTAGGCCTATATATTTTATAAAGGAATACCTAGGCCTATATGTTTATAAAGGAATACCTAGGCCTATATGTTTATAAAGGAATACCTAGGCCTATATATTTAAGTGAGATATACCACAGATATTGTAACAATTAACAAAGGGCTCTGAAACTAATACTGTACCACTGCCAAGACCTCACAGAGTTGTAACTGTAAAAGCAGCAGTTTTAACAGGGGACCCAAGCAGAGTTCTGGATCTATCTGCAGAGCATGGCTCAGGACCAGAGCAGTCCAGACCAGGGAGTCACAGAGTAAAAGGTTTTCCAGGAGTAAGGCCAAGAGCATCAAAACAAACTCCAGGTTGGATTTCCTCTCTTGGGTTCGTTCAGCAGCATATTGTGAAGGTTAAATACATAGACATTTTAGTACATTGAATTGAAGCCTTGTAGGCTTTAATCTCACAACACAATCTAAACATTACATCAGACTGGTGTTGCTTCATAAGGCACTGACACACAAAACATGTTTCCAGGAAGATGTTGGACTTCTCAGAGCAGACTGTTTGTGACAACTCATAACTCAATGAAGGGGCAGTATAGAAATCCTGTTTGAATTGCACTTACTAACAAAATGCCAGTTCAGCTAAATGTGCACGTGAGATGGTCATTACATCATATTTACACAATGTACCAAACGGGAACGGTGCTACTCTGCCACAGTGATAAATAATGTTTAGTTGACAAGAGCACAAGTATTGCTTATGCTCATCGTCGTTGCCGGAGAGAAAGAACGGGTACAAGAGAGAGCGAACACATGCATGTAGTCTAGCTGGAACATTCCAATCACCTGAGCTACACTAGAACCTTCCATGTGGTCTTAATGGCTGATGTATTACCAGAGGAAGACAGAGAGGCTTGGCATCACACTCAGGTCCATAGCTACCCCCTCAGCCCCACTGCTCCTTCAGCCCCTGCCTGCGTCCCAAATGGCACCATGTTATCTATATAGCGCACCAGAACCTTGTTCAAAAGAAGTGCACTCACTGTATAAGGAATAGGATGCCACTTGGGACGCAGACCCTCCTCTCTGGTTGGCTTGCTGCCATGTGGCTCCATGGTGAAGACACTCCGCTGGTCACATGATACCCCCCTGGGTCTGCTTTACCAGTTTGTTATTCACAACCCTCCAGGAGAGGAGAGGGGAGGGGCTGAGAGGGGAGGGGAGGGGCTGAGAGGAGAGGGGCTGAGAGGAGAGGAGAGGGGCTGAGAGGAAAGGGGAGGGGCTGAGAGGAGAGGGGAGGGGCTGAGAGGAAAGGGGAGGGGCTGAGAGGAGAAGGGAGGGGCTGAGAGGAGAGGGGCTGAGGGCTGAGAGGAGAGGGGAGGGGCTGAGATGAGAGGGGCTGAGAGGAGAGGGGAGGGGCTGAGAGGAGAGGGGAGGGGCTGAGAGGTGAGGGGAGGGGCTGAGCTGTATACCTGGGACCCAGTTTGACATAGGCCTTCAGCTGAAATGTTGTTACACTTCATATGATTTTTTATTTAACCTTTATTTAACTAGGCAGGTCAGTTAAGAATTCTTATTTACAATGACGGCCTACTTGTAAAGCCCCCCTGGCCAAACCCTCCCCTAACCCGGACGACGCTCGACCAATTGTGCGCCGCCCTATGGGACTCCCAATCACAGCCAGTTGTGATAGAGCCCAGGATCAAACCTGGGTCTGTAGTGAAGCCTCAAGCACTGCGATGCAGAGCCTTAGACCGCTGCGCCACTCGGGAGGCCAAATGTGTGGAACTATTATGAGGGGAGAACAACTCATCTAAAAGGGTTATCTGGGAAAATATGATGAATGTATAAAAATGAGAGATGAAAATGTTGTAGCGCCTTACAATATACATCTGAACTGCATGCAACGTTATTTACTGTAGTACACCACAGCTTGACGCTCTTATAGGAACATGTCCACAACACATCTAAACTGCCACTAGGGGACCCCACTACCTTCATTACAGTAGCTACACATGGTCCTCCACTCTACTGCTCTAGGTGAAACATCCCTTCAGTTTTCTATTGCTTCCTAAACTATTTAGTCTGTCAGTCAGTTGAAGCATTTGGTGTAAAGACGAAAACCTCCACAGGACAAGTGCCAGGTGGGAAGTGTCAGTCAAGCGACACTGTCTTATACACCCCTTCTCTGTTTTGATAGATCCTCTCTGGTCTGGACCACGTTGGTCCGTGTGAGGAAATGGTAAAAAACTACTATTGGAAGGAGGTGAAGTGTATTGTGAGAGGTTTCGCTGAGAGATTTATTGCGAAAAGTCAAGATGGTTAACAGCAGGACGGCTTCACGCGCCAAATAGCACGATATTATTCGTTATGTTCGCTAAAGCCACCGCGTGTAAGGAGGGAGAGCTGGAGAGAGAGAGAGACGGTGTCGTCACCTGAGTGACAAGCAACAGCTGAATCCACACATCTGGAACCTCAGGAGTCGCGCGGCACACCAAATGACACCCACAATGGGGTGCGTCTTTACGTGCACGTTTTAACGAGCTAATGTCTCTTTTCTGGCTTAAAGTTTCACAGTTTAAGGTTCTGTAATGTTTTAATTACTAGGAATAAGCAATATGCAGTAGTTTATAACAACAACTTGTAGAGATTGTCAGAACTGTCATCCATTCATAGAAAAGAAGCACGAGTGACAGAAACACCATTTTCACGTCAGGGGGGGAATTACATGTGGGCCAGATCTGACTTCCACATTTCTATACTAAACAGGTCTGGAAGACAGCTGTATATTCAAACACATATTTCATGAAATGTGAAGGTAAAATAACATTAATCAGTAAAAGTATACTGGCTCGTGGGCTAGCCTAGATTCTCAACTCATAATTATAACAGTTAAATAATAGGCACAGTTTCAAACATCTTGCAACGTATATCTGGAGTTGAAATTGTAATTTCATGCAGTAGCAGCACAATTTCCAAGTATTGCAAAGTATGGTAAAGATTTAAATGGCAAGCTATTCCACTCACCGACAGACAGACAGGTCCAAAAGTGATAGCTACTCACCAGAAAGGCTGATTGCGCGGAGTTATGGGAAGGGGTAAGGATATTCCGTTAACTGAGTAGAACAATATTCACGATTGTTGTCATCGGCGCCACTTTAAATAGCAGTGCTGCACATACAGTATTATGTTCTTCCGTCTCACCGTGAACTATTCGAAGTTCGAATGAATAGAATGCAAAGCCTTTTCAGAGCATCATATAGAGGGAAACGCCGTTAGAGTTTCACCACACAGACCAGCAGCGGCGTTGACTCAACAGCTCAGCTCGCGTTCTGGTGTTGGTACAGCACCGCAAGTTAAAGCGCAGAGAGACTCACGGGCAGCGAGATGACATTAACGCTGTACTCTCTGCCTATTGGCTTAAACAAGCAGCCCCACCAATCCCTCTAAAGGCTGACATTCTTGGCAGTCTGGAAAACACGGCTGGTTTCTCCCTCTCACTTTCCAGAAAGACCCAGTACACTGCACACACACAAGCACGTTGAATACCTTTATATGCGTAAATAGCATTTGGGCGTTTGGCTCTTAAATTGTTATTACATTATCCATGTTGGCAACATATGGGGAAGCGTCTATGGTAAAAATGAATGCTTTGGTTTTCAACCCTCCACGTGTTTATGGTGTCGTTTTGACACTGTTTATCTTCACTACAGATAGAAAGACTTCTATCTTCATGATTTGAGATAGACACTGAATAGACTCATATTTGACAATGTACACAATCAAATGATTTCAGATAAAGGACCTTACTCAGAGACAAGATATGTAGACATAACTTCCATGTAAACCTCAGATTGCCTTGGGGAACTTTAACCCCTCTTGGTGGTGGTGATGTGTGGAAGGATCTGTCTACAAGGCCACGCATGACAACCCTGTCTGTGTCTAACTGATACACTGTGTGCGTGTGTCTGTGTGTCTGTGTGTCTGTGTGTCTGTGTGTGTGTGTGTGTGTGTGTGTGTGCATTGACAACCCTGTTTGTGTCTTCCTGACATTGTGACACTCTGCCAGATCAGGTTTCACAGCATAGTCCTCCTCTCACACACACACACACACACACACACACACACACACACACACACACACACACACACACACACACACACACACACACACACACACACACACACAGCTGAGGGGCCCCTGACCTAATTCACAGGGGTTGCCTGGCCTGCTGTCTATCTCTCTGCCAGGGCTCCCATATAAACTGTTCCACACCGGGCTCCTTTGTCATTGTGTTAGCAGTGAGAAGTGAAACCTCTCTCTCTTTAATCTGAGACGCTAATCTTTCTATTCACTCACCTGCTGCGGCCCCCGCCACAACCCCCATCCCCGCCTCGCCCTCGGAAACCAAGAGCCCCAGAGCCGGCCACGGGAACTTGATCAGCTTTAGTGTCCCGGTTGCACTCTTTATTTCCACCTGTTCTGTGGGCCTGTTCCCTGTTCTGCGCCCACACAGAGTTTGCATCCCAAATTACACCCTATTCCTTATGTAGTGCACTACTTTTAACCAGGGCTCACAGGGAACCTATTTAGTGAATAGGGTGAATTTGGGATGCACAGCAGAATAGGCCCCTGCACTGTGCTGTGTTAACAGGTCTTTGTGGTGTGGAGTGTCACAGACATCTGAAACAGTAATTCCATTTACTGAGAGGAGAGCATATAAAAGGTACTCCTATAGATTAGAGTATATTAAAGGTACGCGTATAGATTAGAGTATATTACAGGTACTCCTATAGATTAGAGTATATTAAAGGTACGCCTATAGATTAGAGTATATTAAAGGTACTCCTATAGATTAGAGTATATTAAAGGTACTCCTATAGATTAGAGTATATAAAAGGTACTCCTATAGATTAGAGTATATTAAAGGTACTCCTATAGATTAGAGTATATAAAAGGTACTCCTATAGATTAGAGTATATTAAAGGTACGCCTATAGATTAGAATATTTTAAAGGTACTCCCATAGAGTATATTATTTTAAAGGTACTCATATAGATTAGAGAATATTAAAGGTACGCCTATAGATTAGAGTATATTAAAGGTACTCCTATAGATTAGAGTATATTAAAGGTACGCCTATAGATTAGAGTATATTAAAGGTACTCCTATAGATTAGAGTATATTAAAGGTACTCCTATAGATTAGAGTATATAAAAGGTACTCCTATAGATTAGAGTATATTAAAGGTACTCCTATAGATTAGAGTATATAAAAGGTACTCCTATAGATTAGAGTATATTAAAGGTACGCCTATAGATTAGAATATTTTAAAGGTACTCCCATAGAGTATATTATTTTAAAGGTACTCATATAGATTAGAGAATATTAAAGGTACGCCTATAGATTAGAGTATATTAAAGGTACTCCTATAGATTAGAGTATATTAAAGGTACGCCTATATATTAGAGTATATTAAAGGTATGCCTATAGATTAGAGTATATTAAAGGTACGCCTATAGATTAGAGTATATTAAAGGTACTCCTATAGATTAGAGTATATTAAAGGTACGCCTATAGATTAGAGTATATTAAAGGTACTCCTATAGATTAGAGAATATTAAAGGTACGCCTATAGATTAGAGTATATTACAGGTACTCCTATAGATTAGAGTATATTAAAGGTACGCCTATAGATTAGAGTATATTAAAGGTACGCCTATAGATTAGAGTATATTAAAGGTACTCCTATAGATTAGAGTATATTAAAGGTATGCCTATAGATTAGAGTATATTAAAGGTACGCCTATAGATTAGAATATTTTAAAGGTACTCCTATAGATTAGAGTATATTAAAGGTACGCCTATAGATTAGAGTATTTTAAAGGT
Source organism: Salmo trutta (assembly GCF_901001165.1). Lineage (NCBI taxonomy): Eukaryota > Metazoa > Chordata > Actinopteri > Salmoniformes > Salmonidae > Salmo > Salmo trutta. The sequence continues at coordinate 2,617,556 of NW_021823043.1, forward strand.
ACTCCCATAGAGTATATTATTTTAAAGGTACTCATATAGATTAGAGAATATTAAAGGTATGCCTATAGATTAGAGTATATTAAAGGTACTCCTATAGATTAGAGTATATTAAAGGTACGCCTATAGATTAGAGTATTTTAAAGGTACTCCTATAGATTAGAGTATATTAATGGTACGCCTATAGATTAGAGTATATTAAACGTACTCCTATAGATTCGAGTATATTAAAGGTACGCCTATAGATTAGAGTATATTAAAGGTACTCCTATAGATTCGAGTATATTAAAGGTACGCCTATAGATTAGAGTATATTACAGGTACTCCTATAGATTAGAGTATATTAAAGGTACGCCTATAGATTAGAGTATATTAAAGGTACTCCTATAGATTCGAGTATATTAAAGGTACGCCTATAGATTAGAGTATATTACAGGTACCCCTTTAGATTAGAGTATATTAAAGGTACGCCTATAGATTAGAGTATATTAAAGGTACTCCTATAGATTAGAGTATATTAAAGGTACTCCTATAGATGAGAGTATATTAAAGGTACGCCTATAGATTAGAGTATATTAAAGGTACTCCTATAGATTAGAGAATATTAAAGGTATGCCTATAGATTAGAGTATATAAAAGGTACTCCTATAGATTAGAGTATATTAAAGGTACTCCTATAGATTAGAGTATATAAAGGTACGCCTATAGATTAGAGTATATAAAAGGTACTCCAATAGATGAGAGTATATTAAAGGTACTCCTATAGATTAGAGTATATAAAGGTACGCCTATAGATTAGAGTATATAAAAGGTACTCCTATAGATGAGAGTATATTAAAGGTACTCCTATACATACAACCATAGAGGAAGCAAGGATCCACAATGTGGGGATAGCAGCACAGTAGTCCTCTGGTTCAGGGAACTTTCCCCAATTGTCACACACACATACCCACACACACTCACACACACGCACCCACACCCACATTTCCCTGGCCAGCTACATTGATGTGGAATTGTTTGTTTTGTGATTGTGGTTTGGGGAACATCATTTATGAAAGGCAGGAAGCCACGAGGAAAAGTCAACCTGTGGATATCTGATCAGTCAGCCTCTAGTAAAAGGGAAAGGGAGAGGTGGAGGAACAGGGAGTGGAAGAGTCAGGGAGAGGGAGAGGTGGAGGAACAGGGAGTGGAAGAGTCAGGGAGAGGGAGAGGTGGAGGAACAGGGAGTGGAAGAGTCAGGGAGAGGGAGAGGTGGAGGAACAGGGAGTGGAAGAGTCAGGGAGAGGGAGAGCGAGCGAGAGAGACAAGGATAGTGAGAGGTAGAGGTAGAGGGAGAGAGATAAAGGTGAAAAGCGAGAGAGAGGGAGAGGAACGTGGCGTCTGATTTTGTACCCACTTCTCTCTGTGTGCAACAGGATCTGTTCACTTCATTAAGTCAACACACATCATAAATGTGACTAATGCATTACTGGGGTTTGTTGGATACTTAACCTCTGAACCTTAACCTCAACCTGACGTTGGTTGTCTGACTCGAAATTGACCCAGGTCGTGACCCACTAACAAAGATTCACCCTCTCTTTTCTCCTCCACGTGAAAGCCATGGTATGTGGATCCAGGTTTGGCCGGCACACCGAAACCAAAGCTGTCCATCATGTTCGGAGATTCTGAGATTCTGGTGTCCCGAAGCTCCTTGTGGTCTTCAGTGGAAACACATACCGAGAATCATAGGGATTTCATAAACACCAGAAAGGATTTGGATAGCAGGCCCGGTCATGGTTGTTATCTATCATAATTCCAAAGAGTTCTTGTGAATTTTCTCATGTCATCTCTTTTTCTTATTGTGCCATCAGTTTTTATCGAAGTCAGAGAGAGAGAGAGAGAGAGAGAGAGAGAGAGAGAGAGAGAGAGAGAGAGAGAGAGAGAGAGAGAGAGAGAGAGAGAGCACCCAAGCATCTGAGGCTCTCCAACTGCACCGGCTTTAGTTTCAATACAATCAAATCAAATCACATGTTATTGGTCACATACACATGTATTGCAGATGTTATTGGTCACATACACATGTATTGCAGATGTTATTGGTCACATACACATGTATTGCAGATGTTATTGCGGGTGTAACGAAATGCTTGTGTAAGTAAAATTTAACAATTTCACAACAATAGACACAAATCTAAAGTAGAGAAATGGAATTAAGAATATATAAATATATATAATACGAGCAATGTCAGAGTGGTGTTTACAGTTGATGTTATTCTTTAATAACGCTGACCCCAAAGCAAATCAGGGGGAGGAAAATAGGTTTAGTCAAAGAGAATAAATCATAGATGTTGTAGATGGTCATTCCTTCCCTGTCCTCAGCGATTCCCTCGCAGTGATTCTTTCAAGTGAACAGGATGTAGTTTATAACTCAGCCCCGCCTTTTTTTATTTTACCTTTGTTTAACTAGGCAAGTCAGTTAAGAACAAATATTTCGTTTCAGTGACAGCAGGTTAACTGCCTCGTTCAGGGGCAGAACGACAGAATTTTTACCTTGTCAGCTCAGGGATTCGATCTTGCAACCTTTCGGTTACTAGTCCAACGCTCTAACCACTAGGCTACCTGCTGCCCTTAGCCTATGGTTGACCAATTAGAATTCCTTGAAATAAAACTGGGCCAATGGCCAAATAACAAGTATCCTATTTCAGGCTCTCTGCATAGACCAATTCCTCCCATGTCTCTGACCCATTGATCAATAATTCCCTATTACAGAAAAAGCACTATTTCCATTGATCGTTAGTACTCTATTGACTCTCGTCCTCTGCGTTGTGTATTTATCTTCAAAATATTCTTACAGCGGCATAGACTAAGATACAGTAGAATAGAATACAGTATATACATATGAGATGAGTAATGCAAGATATGTAAACATTATTAAAGTGACTAGTGTTCCGTTATTAAAGTGGCCAGTGATTTCTAGTCTATGTATATAGGCAGCAGCCTCTAACCAGATGTCAAATGGACCATCCTCAGGACCAGACAACCACAGGTATTTCATAAGACAGCGTCTCTTTATGTTGGCAGGAGGAAGTTTATCCATTGTTCAAGACTCTACTCTGTTGAAGTGCTGTTGTCCTTTGTGTTCTGATAACAGTGCTTACCTATGCAGGGCAGGTACTGTATATCTAGTGTTATAGAGGGGCGGACTGGGATCAGAAATCACCCCTGCCATCTTTCTAACACATCAGCCCATTTTGGTCCTCGAAGCCCCCATTATTAGACAGACATTTAGCATTTTGTGCAAAAATTCTAAATTGAAATGGACCAGCCCGTCTGGCATTTGCCCAAAATCCCCTGTGTCCAGTCTGCCCCCGGTGTTGTAGCTTCCCTGTACTGTATTGCAACACACCCAGTTGGAATAAACCGACCTGAACATCCATACTGACACGTTTGAGAAGCTGTTAGAAGTGCTCTCATGTCACAGGCATGATGCGGGGACTTGACTGTCATACAGTCATTTGACGTTTGAGAAGCTGTTAGAAGGGCTATCATGTCACAGGCATGATGCGGGGACTTGACCGTCATACAGTCATTTTGATGACTGGTTCAGGGTCAGCTACTTCAGGTGTTTATGAGAGGAAAGAGAAACATAATGATTGGACTATAATACAATGTTTCCTCATTTCTGGAATTCCAGACAGTGGATACTTACCCCCTACTGTCACACACGCACACACACGCACACACACACACACACACACACACACACACACACACACACACACACACACACACACACACACACACACACACACACACACACACACCACAGGTTTCTGACAGGAGTGAGTGCTCTGGTTAAATGTTAATCCTTCCAGGGAGATTGGATTCTCAAGGCCCCCCACTGAGTCAGCTCTCAAGCAAACATGGAGTAATTAGACTGAGACACACTGCATCCGGAACACACACACATCCTTACCTCCTACCTTCAACAGGACCGGACCCATTACATTGCACACATACCTGAGGACTTTGTACACCACTTGAACCACTGCTCTACACACGCTGCTTGTCTTTCCAGTTCTTTGGCCCTATTAGCTGAACTCTAGGAGCTTTAGGGAGTTCTAATTGAGTGGATGGAAGTCCCATGCTGTTACTATAGAATTGGAATTAGAATCCTTCTGATTCCATGGCTGTTGTCCCTGTGGCTGAGGTCTGGCTGGGATTGATTGCTAGGATTGGCTGTCACTCCCCTGACAGAAGACAATAGCACGCCATGTCACTCACAGACCTGAATAATACACCTTCACTTCTGTTACTTCTCACAGACCTGGACAATACACCTTCACTTCTGTTACTTCTCACAGACCTGGACAATACACCTTCACTTCTGTTACTTCTCACAGACCTGAATAATACACCTTCACTTCTGTTACTTCTCACAGACCTGGACAATACACCTTCACTTCTGTTACTTCTCACAGACCTGGACAATACACCTTCACTTCTGTTACTTCTCACAGACCTGGACAATACACCTTCACTTCTGTTACTTCTCACAGACCTGGACAATACACCTTCACTTCTGTTACTTCTCACAGACCTGGACAATACACCTTCACTTCTGTTACTTCTCACAGACCTGGACAATACACCTTCATTTCTGTTACTTCTCACAGACCTGGACAATACACCTTCACTTCTGTTACTTCTCACAGACCTGGACAATACACCTTCACTTCTGTTACTTCTCACAGACCTGGACAATACACCTTCACTTCTGTTACTTCTTACAGACCTGGACAATACACCTTCATTTCTGTTACTTCTCACAGACCTGGACAATACACCTTCACTTCTGTTACTTCTCACAGACCTGGACAATACACCTTCACTTCTGTTACTTTTCACAGACCTGGACAATACACCTTCACTTCTGTTACTTCTCACAGACCTGGACAATACACCTTCACTTCTGTTACTTCTCACAGACCTGGACATGACACCTTCCTTCTGTTCTACAGACCTGGACAATACACCTTCACTTCTGTTACTTCTCACAGACCTGGACAATACACCTTCACTTCTGTTACTTCTCACAGACCTGGACAATACACCTTCACTTCTGTTACTTCTCACAGACCTGGACAATACACCTTCACTTCTGTTACTTCTCACAGACCTGAACAATACACCTTCACTTCTGTTACTTCTCACAGACCTGGACAATACACCTTCACTTCTGTTACTTCTCACAGACCTGGACAATACACCTTCACTTCTGTTACTTCTCACAGACCTGGACAATACACCTTCACTTCTGTTACTTCTCACAGACCTGGACAATACACCTTCACTTCTGTTACTTCTCACAGACCTGGACAATACACCTTCACTTCTGTTACTTCTCACAGACCTGGACAATACACCTTCACTTCTGTTACTTCTCACAGACCTGGACAATACACCTTCACTTCTGTAACTTCTCACAGACCTGGACAATACACCTTCACTTCTGTTACTTCTCACAGACCTGGACAATACACCTTCACTTCTGTTACTTCTCACAGACCTGGACAATACACCTTCACTTCTGTTACATAAAGGACTTTCTGGTGGTCTACCTTTACATGTCAGAAAACCCACAGAGAATATTAATGAGCTACACATGACACATTCTATATACTGCTACATTGTTTTATTGAAATGGGTTTCAATGTACTGATACCTATTCTGATCATTAACAAGAAACAAGACATTTAAGGAAATGGCTTTTGGACCACTTTTAAATGCTTGAAAATAACATATTTGTGTCTTATTCTCAAACCATGCATGTTAACAGGTGGGACATGTACCTGTACTGTATTGTAGGCAGTACTAAAAGGTAGTATCTCATTGGATCGTCTCTAGAAAAAGATAATCTTAACCATCATATGGAGGTCATGAACTGCCCCTTATCAAGACATAGGAATGGAATGTTCTGAGTCTAACTATTAAAACACTATCAAACCCAATGTGTAGATACAGGCCTGATTCAAACCCAATGTGTACATACAGGCCTGATTCAAACCCAATGTGTAGATACAGGCCTGATTCAAACCCAATGTGAAGATACAGGCCTGATTCAAACCCAATGTGTAGATACAGGCCTGTTTCAAACCCAATGTGAAGATACAGGCCTGATTCAAACCCAGTGTGTAGATACAGGCCTGATTCAAACCCAGTGTGTAGATACAGGCCTGATTCAAACCCAGTGTGTAGATACAAGCCTGATTCAAGTGCTGTTTGTTCTACACAGTCACAGTGTAGTACAGTTGAAATGGAACAGCACTCCATACCTAATGGAATAACACACACACACACACACACACACACACACACACACACGCACGCACGCACGCATGCGCACACGCACGCACAAACAACAGTGTGGGAATGTTATTTTATGATGTGGTGAAGCTCTGTAGCCCATGGTCACGCATGTTTTCATTTCTTTCATTCCAGGCGTCTTTCTTTAGGCCTACGGAGCGCTAGCAAGAGAGCCTTGGGGCGTTGTGCCTCTCTGCAATGTGTAACTGGAAACTCTGGGTAGAATTGACCTCTTAGAGCTGATCTAGGAACAGCTTTTCCTTTCGCCAAACCTTAGGGCAACCAATTGGGTCGGAATGACAAAATTGGTCTTGGATCAGTGTTTAAGGAAGATGTCCTCTTTCTCCCTAACAGCTTATCGCTTTGTGACACCCACTTCCTGTTCCTGTAACGTTGACCTCAGCCCTATTGGTTAATGTTAAACCACTAACTTACCCTTTTCATCATAGTTTGTAATCGTTAAGCCCAATGCTAACCTAAAGAGCTGTGTGTGGGTGTCTTGGCATTTCCCTAAAAGCGTAAATCAAATTGAATGACGGTTGGTTGGATGCTTGGGATACATAAACCCCACAGTCAGTAAAGTTGAATTAGGCAGAGAAATTTGAGGGATTTGAAGTGAGGTAGTAAAGTAAAATCTAAACGTTGTGTGTGAGTGTTTTAGTAATTCATTCTTGGTTTTCTTGGAGGACTCCACCATGCATTAGTTTGAGTGGAGTAGAGTGAGTGAGGGAGGGAAAAGGAGGGGACCCTCTGAGGGGAAATCTGAAGGACAAACAAAGGCATGATGATGAGAAAGACTCCTTGCTGTCCCCAGTCCACCTGGCCATGCTGCTGCTCCAGTTTCAACTGTTCTGCCTGCGGCTACGGAACCCTGACCTGTTCACCGGACGTGCTTGTTGCACCCTCGACAATTACTATGATTATTATTATTTGACCATGCTGGTCATTTACGAACATTTTAACATCTTGACCATGTTCTGTTATAATATCCACCCGGCACAGCCAGAAGAGGACTGGCCACCCCTCATAGCCTGGTTCCTCTCTAGGTTTCTTCCTAGGTTTTTGGCCTTTCTCAGGAGTTTTTCCTAGGGAGTTTTTCCCAGCCACTGTGCTTCTTTCACATGCATTGCTTGCTGTTTGGGGTTTTAGGCTGGGTTTCTGTACAGCACTTTGAGATTTCAGCTGATGTACGAAGGGCTATATAAATAAATTTGATTTGATTTGATTTGATTTGCATTTAGAGAAAACACAAATACAGGGAACAGGCCTCAGTAGTAGTTTGTCCTTCCTGGTGGACCTGTGTTCAAGAAGTATTTGTTTTCTTAAATACTTTAGCTGTTCTTAATTGAGCTTGCCTGGCCCAAATAAACCAATGGAACAGATCCAAAAGTGCAAACCTCACCTGTCAGTCACTCTAGACAGGCTCAAACAAAACACTTAAAGTGTTTGAGAGAAAACACATACTTTTTGAACCCAGATCTGCTTCCTGGTAGCCTGGCTTCTCTCCAAAATTCATCACAGGACCAATGAACTGTCCAAAGACTGTGTACCGCACCAGCTGTACCTGTATCAGTAAGATTTCACTTCTTGTTCATTCGTCCAAGTCTCCCTACTCCTTAGACATTTTTGTTTGATATTCTGTAAACCTTCACCAAATATGAGATTGCTGAATTAGTCATTTTAGTATTATAACGTTAATAGCAGATGTTAGAACGCTCCCATCCTCCCATCCTCCTCGTCCCATTCTCAGTCCTCAGGGCCGGAACACAACCTGAGCCACGGTTACCATGGGAGTGACCGACGGTAGTCCTCTTCTCTCAGGGGAAGGAGGGAAGAAGCTCACCTCTCTTAGCAGGGGACTGGAATTAAATAGTATTTTAAAGAGGGAAGGGGGGGTGATTTCCCCTCTCTGGGTGGGTGAGTGGCTGGAAGGAGGGAAGGGGAGACTCACCTCTCTCGGTAGGGGACTGACTGCACTGGCTGCTGGGAGGAAGTGTCTGACAGCACGTAGCTCCTGGGTCACTCTGTGGAATGCCACAGACACCCAAGGGCTAAGTAAGCCAAGTGCAAGACAAGGGGAGGAGGGAAGGAGGGAGGGACAGAGGGGGAGGAGTGAGCGGAGAGGGTAGAAAACGAGGGAGAGAGAGAGAGAAAGATGATGTGAGGGGAAAGGGGAAACAGAAAGAGAGTAGGAAAAAAGGAAGCAGCAAGGTCTGGGATGCTCTCTCTCTCTCTTTCGCTCTGGGAGGGCTGAGAACAAATCGTTTTGACAGTCACCAGAAATAAATGTTCCTGACAACTCTTAAACAACTGCAGCCAAATGTATCTCCTCCCTCCCTCCCTCCCTCCCTCCCTCCCTCCCTCCCTCCCTCCCTCTAGTCTCTAACCTTATGTGAAGAAGTAGGGGAGCAGTCTACACAAATATTTTATTTGGGATCTCACTGGGAGTCTCCTCAGGAGGACTGGTCTATATATTCAATTAACATTTTACTGCAGTGGGCTAAATCAGGGTCGCACAGAGTCATTCTGGGTGTTCTTCAAACAAATCTACTTTGAAACAAAAGTATACACCTCACACACCTGGTTATGGGCTTAAACAAAAGAAGACACCTGTATCATGTCAGATATAGAGTTGAAATGTATTATATTTTGAATTTGCGTCCCAATATTACACTTTATGTACATCACAGAAGACTGAAATATAGCAGAACTGTTTGACGTAGGAACACCGGGTTTTGTAAATGGTTTTTAAATAATGTTTATTAATTATGAAATTATGAAAAATATTAAGAACATTCCACCCATGAGGCCACTAGACGGCGATTTGGTCATTTGACTAGAAGAAAGGGGTACGATTTGAGGGCTGAGATTTGGCTGGAGATTCAGTAATGGCTCGTGAGAATACCCTGAGCTAAATACTCCAAACGGCTCTCACATGACACAGATAAGCCTGGCCTGGAAGTGCCTTGGTGACCCTGTCTGGGTGGGTATTGACTGGGGCTGCCCTCATTTACCCCCTTCACCTTGGTAGGGCTCCATGCTCCACTCTGTGAATCCCTGCAGATTTGGTTATGGCTAACGAGAATACCCTGAGTTAAATACTCCGAACGCTCAGTAGCTCTCACATTGCAGAGATAAGCCTGGTTTATCTGTCTGACTGGCTCTTGACTGGGGTTGCCATCATTTACCTCCTTCACCCTCAATGGTCTCCAGTTTCACCCTCTTAGTCTCTACTCCCAGGAGTAGGAAGAAGTTACCCACTGACCCTCCAACCACTGATCCAAGTTCAGATATTATTCAACCCCCTAATTGTTATGGTTAGGATCAGAGGTTAAACTGATCCTAGATCTGTTGTTAACAGCAACTTCAATTTCTATCTCCGCCTGTTGATTCCCAGTCAGACAGACCAGCCAAACTGCACTCTGACCTCTCTGTAACCCTGCTCACACAGGAAGCTACAGTCAGGGGGAAGGTGTTGTGAGGAGTTCGGTGAATCCCAAACCACACCCTCGCCCCTACCAACTCGCTCGGAGGGCCCTCCGTTGTCATGTCTTACTGACGAAACTCAGAGGGTGACTTCCAGAGAGTGGTGTGGGGATCAATAAACCCATCAACTTAACCAATTCCGCCTGTCAGTAACAGTTAAACATTTCATTTGGGAGGTGTTTCATATTTTACATGTGTCAAGTCTCGAAATCAGACATAAACAAATGCAGGTAGCATACAATTAGGCACGCCTCTCCATTCTTTTGTATTAAATTGTGAAAACTCCAAAAATATTGTGGTGCATGTTGAGATAGCAGTTGGCTCTAAAGCCTGCAGCCTTGCTGGCTTGGCTGAAGTGGCTATTGGAGGGTCTAATAATTAGCCCCTACATCTTCTAGGATTTTCACTCCCTCAGCTTTGGGGCACTTGTGCATGGAGGACCGAGGGGTGAGGGGAAGGGGAAGGGAGGGATTTGGGATTCAGCCGTTGTGTTTCTGAGTCACAGTGGGTAGTCAGGAAATGGCTGCTAGCCCCTCTGAATACCAGCTCCAGTGTCAACCCATCATCCCCCATCCTGTCCTCCCCTGAACACCCAGGTTTAGGGTTAAACAAGAGCCTTATAGGACCACCATCCTAACAAGTCCCTTACCCAGTGGAAATGTCCCTCTCCCCCACCTCTCTCTCTACCCCACCTCTCTCTCTCTCTCCCCCCCTCTCTCGCTCTCTCTCATTAACTCACCTTCCTCTCTCTCTCTCTCTCTCTCTCTCTCTCTCTCCTCTCTCTCTTTCTCTCTCTCTCTCTCTCTCTCTCTCTCTCTCTCTCTCTCCCTCTCTCTTTCATTAACTCACCTTCCTTCTCTCTCTCTCTCTCTCTCTCTCTCTCTCTCTCTCTCTCTTCTCTCTCTCTCTCTCCTCTCTCTCTCTCTCTCTCTCTCTCTCTCTCTCTCTCATTAACTCACCTTCCCTTTCTCCATCTCTCTCTCTCTCTCAACCCCACCTCTCTCTCTCCATCTCGCTCTCTCTCTCTCTCTCTCTCTCTCTCTCTCTCTCTTTCATTAACTCACCTTCCCTCTCTCCATCTCTCTCTCTTAAATTAGTTGAGGAAATGAAAACAGTATAAAAAAACAGATGGACAGTGCGGTCATCTATTTTCAAATGTTTTACTTATTAAAAGTGATTAACCTCTTAAAACCCACTAAAGCCACACAGTGTTCTGAGTACTTCTCCATCATGTCCATTCCCATGTAAACCTTTAGGGTTGGGGAGGTGACAAACCCAATGGACAGGCTCAACCCAATGAAAACCAATGAGAACCTCATGGAAAAGAACACGTGCAAAACTGAACTGACATTCTGAACTCCCCTGGTTACGTCCCAAATGGTACCCTATTACCTATATAGTGACTTTGGTCAAAAGTAGTGCACTATATAGGGAATAAGGTTCAATTTTGGAGGTAACCAATGACTCATCCCTCTATGGCTGTCTAGGGCTTAATCAGTGGTCCTGCTCTTATGACATATCACAATTATTATCATCCATATACAGATGATACAATGCTACATTTTTATATAAAGTATGTCAAAATATATCATAAACGTAAAGCCCACAACTCATCTAAAGTCCTACTCCCAAGGAAGAACTTTTGCTCCCATGGATTTGAAGTCAATATTCTCATTCCTGCTTCGATAATGCAGTCATAACTTTACTTCAGGAGAAGCAACATAATTCTAGCTACTTACACAGTCCTGCGGCAACTTATTTTGATTTAGATCCTTTTAGGGCTAGGAGCCCCGCTAGCGGGACAACTTCCGGTGAAACTGGAGGGCGCGCAATTCAAATAAATAATCAGAAAACTTATGGATATTAAATATTTAGGTACATATAAGTGTCTTATATCGATTGAAAGCTTAAATTCTTGTTAATCTAAATTGCACTGTCCGATTTACAGTAGCTATTACAGTGAAAGCATGCCATGCGCCCCACATCAAAATATTTTTCCACCGGCACAGGTTTCATAAATTCACAATAGCAAGTAAATATTCACTTACTTTTTTGAAAATCTTCCTCTGATTTGTCATCCAAAGGGTCCCAGCTATAACATGTAGTGTCGTTTTGTTAGATAAAATCCTTCTTTATATCCCAAAAAGTCTGTTTAGTTGGTGCCATCGATTTAAGTAATCCACTCGTTCAACATGCAGAGAAAGGCATCCAAAAATCTACCCCAAAATGTTGGTTCAACAAGTCAAAATACATTTCTATTTACTCCTCATGTACCCTAAAATGTAATCAAACTATAAAGTATGTTCAATAGGAAACCAATTTTAGCAGGCGCTTCTACATGTCGCGCGCAAACACAAATTTCCAAGACTCTGTCCCTCTACTAAAGCTGATATTTGTTATTCGTTTTGGAAGTTTCAAGCCTGAAAACTTGAACATAGACTGTTGACACCCTGTGGAAGCCATAGGAATTGCATCCTGGGAGCTAATTTTCAGTATACCCTCATACATGCCATTGTAAGAGCATGGTCTCTCAAAAAAAATAACATTCTGGTTGGTTTTTCTTTGGATTTTCTCCTACCATATCTATTGTGTTATACTCTCCTACATTATTTTAACATTTCTACGAGAGAGAGAGAGAGAGAGAGAGAGAACGAGAGAGAAAAGATGTTAAGACACATTCTCTTTGCTGTATTGCTTGTGTCCTGAGCCAGTAAAAACAGGGATAAATACAGAGAGAGGGATAGATAGATAGTTAAATAGAAAGATAGAAAGATAGATATTTTCCACTCCCTCCCCCTTCTCTCCTTCTCTCCTTCCCCCCTTCCTGTCCTCAGGAGGTGCTGTCAAAGCTCCCCTGGCACGTGTTCAGCAGATGGACCCATGGTCCAGGCTTATAAGGACTCTCTCTCTCTCTCCCTTGTTCTCTCTGTCTCTCGCTCTCTCTCTCTCTCGCTCTCTCTCTCTCGCTCTCTCTCGCTCTCTCTCTCTCGCTCTCTCTCTCCCTCCCTTGCTCTCTCTCAATTTCAATTCAATTCAAGGGGGTTTATTGGCATGGGAAACATATGTTTACATTGCCAAAGCAAGTGAAATGGATAATAAACAAAACTGAAATAAACAATAGAAAGTGAACAGTAAATAAATAAAGACATTTCAAACGTCATATTATGTCTATATACAGTGTTGTAACAATGTGCAAATAGTTAAAGTACAAAAGGGAAAATAAATAAACATGGGTTGTATTTATAATGTTTGTTCTTCACTGGTTGCCCGTTTCTTGTGGCAACAGATCACAAACCTTGCTGCTGTGATGGCGCACTGTGGAATTTCACCCAGTAGATATGGGAGTTTATCAAAATTGGATTTGTTTTCGAAATTCTTTGTGGATCTGTGTAATCTGAGGGAAATATGTGTCTCTAATATGGTTATACATTTTGCAGGAGGTTAGGAAGTGCAGCTCAGTTTCCACCTCATTTTGTGGGCAGTGGGCACATAGCCTGTCTTCTCTTGAGAGCCAGGTCTGCCTACGGCGGCCTTTCTCAATAGCAAGGCTATGCTCACTGAGTCTGTACATAGTCAAAGTTTTCCTTAACTTTGTGTCAGTCACAGTGGTCAGGTATTCTGCCACTGTGTACTCTCTGTTTAGGGCCAAATAGCATTCTAGTTTGCTCTGTTTTTTTGTTAATTCTTTCCAATGTGTTGGGTCTAATTGTGTTGTGGTCCCCTCTCTCCCTCTTTCTCTCTCTCTCTCTCTCTCTCTCTCTCTCTCTCTCTCTCTCTCTTATTCCTCTCCTCATCCATCTCTCTCAGGCATTGAAAGCCCAGGTCCACATTCTCCTGCTTTCTCATATTCCACTAAAGCCCACACACTTTAAGTGGATCTTTATCAGCAATACCCAAGTCAGGCTCTGTTGTGTTCTGTTGTGTTCAGACGTGCTCTACCTCCCAATCTATCTTCTATCTCCTCCTCTATCCTTCTCGTCTTCTCCTCCATACTGCCTAGCTAATCCCACTTATATCTCACTTTTCATTCCTCCGCAACATAAGACTAATTGTTCTCTTACTGCAGCCCTCTGTGACCCTGTGCAAGGTTGATATCTATGTGTACATTGCTGTCACATTAGACCCTATGAGTATCAGACGAGATCTGCTGTTAGATCTGTGTCAACCTAATCTGACAGAGAGAGAGAGAGAGAGAGAGACACCTGTGCTGTTCTCTACTGGTGTGGAACTAATGAAAAGTGTCACTGGTGTAACGAACGATGTAACACACACTGACATACACCCTATTCCCTATGTAGTGCATTATGGGCTCTGGTCAAAATCAGTGCACTATATAGGGTACAGGGTGCTATTTGGGATGTAGGCATGATGTAGAGTAACACTGTGTAAGTTCTTGGGCGGTGTGGTGCGTGGTGTGGAGTAGACTACTGACAGACCTCCACAGGGGGGATGGATGCTGGAACTCTGACACTTGGACTGCGTTTCAATCGGCACCCTATTCCCTATGGGCCCTGGTCAAAAGTAGTGCACTATATAGGGAATAAGGGGCTATTTGGGATGCATACGCACCACTTCCCCCCTCTAGTTGTTTCGTTAATATGGCACCACTTTCCCCCTCTAGTTGTTTTGTTAATATGGCACCACTTTCCCCCTCTAGTTGTTTAGTTAACATGGCACCACTTTCCTCCTCTAGTTGTTTCGTTAATATGGCACCACTTTCCCCTCTAGTTGTTTAGTTAATATGGCACCCACTTCCCCATCTAGTTGTTTCGTTAATATGGCACCACTTCCCCCTTAGTTTAGTTAATATGGCACCACTTTCCCCCTCTAGTTGTTTAGTTAATATGGCACCACTTTCCCCCTCTAGTTGTTTAGTTAATATGGCACCACTTTCCCCCTCTAGTTGTTTAGTTAATATGGCACCACTTTCCCCCTCTAGTTGTTTAGTTAACATGGCACCACTTTCCCCCTCTAGTTGTTTAGTTAATATGGCACCACTTTCCCCCTCTAGTTGTTTAGTTAATATGGCACCACTTTCCCCCTCTAGTTGTTTAGTTAATATGGCACCACTTTCCCCCTCTAGTTGTTTAGTTTACATGGCACCACTTGGCTCCTTGTAGTTGTTTAGTTAATATGGCACCACTTGGCCCCTAGTAGTTGTTTAGTTAATATGGCACCACTTGGCTCCTTGTAGTTGTTTAGTTAATATGGCACCACTTGGCCCCTAGTAGTTGTTTAGTTAATATGGCACCACTTGGTCCCTTGTAGTTGTTTAGTTAATATGGCACCACTTGGCTCCTTGTAGTTGTTTAGTTAATATGGCACCACTTGGCCCCTAGTAGTTGTTTAGTTAATATGGCACCACTTGGCCCCTAGTAGTTGTTTAGTTAATATGGTATAGCTGGGGCCAGGAGTTTGTCCTCTTATATTGATGTGGTATAACTGGGGCCAGGAGTTTGTCCTCTTATATTGATGTGGTATAACTGGGGCCAGGAGTTTGTCCTCTTATATTGATGTGGTATAACTGGGGCCAGGAGTTTGTCCTCTTATATTGATGTGGTATAGCTGGGGCCAGGAGTTTGTCCTGCTCATGGGACCTGACCAGGTAAACAACTCTGTGTCAGCTAGCAATGTCAGCTAGCACTAGTTGAACACAGCAGAGATACTGCACCTCCTGCACCTGCACCTCCTGCACCACCTCTCTCTCTCTGACTGTTTTTAAACACAGAACATACGTTTTAAATGACGTGTGGTGCGGACACCTTCTAGCCAGCTGAGCGTTGTAATTAACGACCAGCTGTGTTCACTTCCATTGAGCTGTGCTGTGATGAACAGTGAGACTGAGCTGAAAGCAGTGGGTGGCTGTCCCTGGAGAGAGGGGAACCATAGTGTCATAGCCCTCTCTACAGATGTAGGTGTGTGTGTGTGTGTGTGTGGTGTGTGTGTGTGTGTGTGTGTGTGTGTGTGTGTGTGTGTGTGTGTGTGTGTGTGTGTGTGTGTGTGTGTGTGTGTGTGTGTGTGTGTGTGTGTGTACAGTATATGCTTGCTCATCACAGCTGGGAACTAACTAACCACAGGCATGAAGCTCCACCCACAGGGACTGGCCCGGGACTAGGAGTTAGTGGGTGACAGACAGACAGGGAGTGAGAGAAGTGGAGCTCTGCTCAGGTCTGTCTCCATCTGTTTCTCTATATGACTCAGCAGAAAGATGACGTGATAAGACAGTGATGAGGGTTGATGGAACCACATGAGAGAAAGAGAGCGCGCCTGTGTGTTCACGTTTTCTTGAACTTATTGGTTGGCCTTGAACACATGTCCTCTGATCAGTGCTAGTACAGATGTAGGATCCTAATTTGATCACCCTGTTGCAGAACTTTCTGCGCTGCAGGAAATGTAAAATGTGTAGTGTATTTGAGGTTTAAAATGGCTTCTGAAGTTTGTAATTTCCACTTTGAAATGATTTCCTTTCTGAAAAATGTATAAACCCTTACAAAAATGTATATTTCCTGTTGCTGCAGGATGATTTTCCTGCTTTAGCAAACTGGCTTAAATTAAGAACCTACATCTGTATTAGTGGTTAGCTAGTCTGTCGATCCCTCAGGGCTGGAGCCCATCTTTTCCCAGACTGCACCTGTCGTCCTGTCATCGACTTCAGGACCTTTCTGATTAATCACAGAGGAACCTGTCTTTCATTCTCTCTCTCTCCTCTCTCTCTCTCTCTCTCCCTCTGTCTCTCTCTCTCTCTCTCTCTCTCTTTCTCTCTCTCTCTCTCTTTTCTCTCTCTCTCTCTCTCTCTCTCTCTCTTTCTCTCCTCTCTCTCTCTCTCTCTCTCCCTCACTCCCTCCCTCCCTCTGTCTCTGCCTCTCTCTCTGTCTTTTTCTCTCTCGCATGTGCGCACTCTCTCTCTCTTTTTCAACTTATATTTCTCTCTTACTCTCAGAACTACAGTATACTGTATCTGCCTTTCACGTCTCCCTTGCTCTCACATTCTCTCTTTCCCTCTCCCTCTCCCCTATCTATTTTCCACCTACTTGTTCTCTCTCACTCTTTTCTCCCTCTCTCCCCTCTGAAGCCCTGACAGATGGGTTATCAATCTCTCTTCTTTCTAAAGCTTCATCCCCAAAACAATAAAACAGCCTTCAACATACCCTATAGGTCTAAACTGGCCTGACAGTATCTTTCTTATAGAATATTGGCTACAGTATTTATCTTAGAAAATAGTTGGCTATCTGTCTTATAAGGTCAAAAGCAGACTAAGCACACTCAGATGACATCATGTTTGGGTTCTAACCACGGATTATATAAATCTGACAAGAATCAAATTAGGAACACACATGGGTGATTACTGGAGAATGAAAACTAAAAACTACAATCTGGGATCTGGGAATCTGCCGTCTTTTTGCTTTTCAAATAAAAAAGTGGGCCTTTAAAGAAACATTTGGGAGAGACAGACCAATGCAGCCGGTTCATTCCCAGAGTTAGTTTTGACCTCGTCCATCATTATACATTTTGGCAGAGAGAGGGAACCAATGCGGGCCAGCGGGCTACCTTGTCACCCTCAGCCCTAGGGCCACTGGAATAACTGAGTTTTCCACTATGGCTTCAGATTTCCACATCTCTCACCATCTCCCCAAGTATGTAAACAGTGAGGATTGCCAGCAGAAACAGACAAACGTCTAGTGCAAGATGTAATGTATCCTCACTCCTACACTCTGCCCTGACAATCATCCTAGCACCCCAAGGACCTGTTCACACTCACGTTGTACAACTGCTTTTGGCATACGTATACATTGTACGTTGTACAACTGCATTTGGCATACGTATACATTGTACGTTGTACAACTGCATTTGGCATACGTATACATTGTACGTTGTACAACTGCATTTGGCATACGTATACATTGTACGTTGTACAAACTGCATTTGGCATACGTATACATTGTACGTTGTACAACTGCATTTGGCATACGTATACATTGTACGTTGTACAACTGCATTTGGCATACGTATACATTGTACGTTGTACAACTGCATTTGGCATACGTATACATTGTACGTTGTACAACTGCATTTGGCATACGTATACATTGTAGTTGTACAACTGCATTTGGCATACGTATACATTGTACGTTGTACAACTACATTGGCACGTATACATTGTACGTTGTACAACTGCATTTGGCATATGTATACATTGTACGTTGTACAACTGCATTTGGCATACGTATACATTGTACGTTGTACAACTACATTTGGCATACGTATACATTGTACGTTGTACAACTACATTTGGCATACGTATACATTGTACGTTGTACAACTACATTGGCATACGTATACATTGTACGTTGTACAACTGCATTTGGCATACGTATACATTGTACGTTGTACAACTGCATTTGGCATACGTATACATTGTACGTTGTACAACTGCATTTGGCATACGTATACATTGTACGTTGTACAACTGCATTTGGCATACATTTGGCAAATGATTACACAAGCATTGCGGCGTCGCCCCATAATGGTTGTGTAAACATGTTTGTGCAGAATAACTCTCCGTTGTATTACATCAATATCCGTTGTACCACAACCATTGTGTCAAATGCGTTGTACATCAGTTGTACAGCCTGAGTGTGAACAGGGCCCAATAGAATGGCCTGTGAAGTTATTATGTGAGTAAATAAACACAACTTCAGCCTCCATGGATCCGTCCCAAATGGGACCCTACTTCCTATGTACTCAAAAGTAATGCACTATGTAGGGAATAGAGTTCCATTTGGGACACAGCCCATCTTGTTGCCAGCCATGGTGTTATGATGTATTCTGCGTCAGGTTGAGTTGGTTTGTGAAACGCCAAGCCCCTAACCTTTACATTTTCTAAGGCCAAGCCACTGGCACTGCTGATCTGCTGATCTGCTGTATTTCAAGTTAGGACTGTCTGTTGAAAATAAAAAAACTGTTACTGGCACAGAGAGAGAGAGAAAGAGAAACGTAGACAGAACGAACGAGAGAGAGAGAGAGAGCGAGAGAGAGAGAGAGAGGAGACGAGAGAGAGAGTGAAGAGATGGAGAGGGAGAGAGAGAGAGAGAGAGAGAAACCCCTTGGGAACTGACTTGTAACAGACTGACTTTAACTTGACTTACTTCTTCCAAACTGAAACTAAAGTGCTGCGTCTGCATCTGGATCTCTAGTTGGAGCCTTAGAATGTCAGAACATCCAAACGGGGGTTGGGGGTTAGTGGGTACAGTCTCACGACTTGGTGCCATGGTAACTTGCTGTGTCCCTGTTAACCTATGAGTCACCCATCCCAGCAGCAGCACCCTGTTGGGTTGGCACACACATCGAGTGTTGGCATCGAGGACGTTGGCATCACACACACTTCATGTTCCAATGCCAGACAGGTTTGTGTTGAGCTCCTCTACAATTACATGGAATCAAGACCAAATCCAGCCATGTAATGTTAAATGAGGAGGAATTTCACAAATGACAACTTTATGACAGATTTGATGTGGGCGTCAGACGCTCACGCCTGTTCAGCAGACATACAGTGTTAATCATGAGCTACAACAGTCCTTATTGATTGGCCCTTACGGGGCCTTCTGAGTTCTCAGTGTGTGAAGGGAGCAGCATCATTACTCATGTCCAGTCCTTCAGATTAGACCGCCTCCGTCCTGCTTTCTGTCGGAAGGAGAAAAGAGGAGAGGAGAGGACACTACATGTCCTGGGGACTGTCTGCTACATCATCCACTATGTCCTGGGACTGTCCTGCTACATCATCCCACTCTATGTCCTGGGGACTGTCCTGCTACCATTCATCCACTATATTGGTAGGAGGAACTGTCTGCTACATCATCCACTACTATGTCCTGGGGACTGTCTGCCTACATTCATCCACTACATTGTCATGGGACTGTCTGCTAGCATCATTCCCATACTATCGTCCTGGGGAACTGTCGCTACATCATCCACTATATGTCCTGGGGACTGTCTGTCGCTACATCATCCACTACATGGTCCTGGGGACTGTCTTTGCTACATCATCCCCTACATGTCCTGGGGGACTGTCTGCTACACCCGTCCATTCCACTTACCATTGTCCTGGGGACTGTCTGCTACACTCATCCACTACTATGTCCTGGGGACTGGTCTGTACATCATCACTATAGGTCATGGAGGACTGTCTGCTACATCATCCACTATATGTCCTGGGACTGTCCTGCTACATCATACACTACTATGTCCTGGGGGACTGTCTGCTACATCATCCACTACATGTCCTGGGGACTGTCTGCTACATCATCCACTACATGTCCTGGGGACTGTCTGCTACATCATCCACTACATGTCTGGGGACTGTCTGCTACATCACCACTACATGTCCTGGGGACTGTCCTGCTACATCATCCACTACATGTCCTGGGGACTGTCTGCTACATCATCCACTAATATGTCCTGGGGACTGTCTGCTACATCATCCACTACATGTCCTGGGGACTGTCTGCTACATCATCCACTACATGTCCTGGGGACTGTCTGCTACATCATCCACTACATGTCCTGGGGACTGTCTGCTACATCATCCACTACATGTCCTGGGGACTGTCTGCTACATCATCCACTACATGTCCTGGGGACTGTCTGCTACATCATCCACTATATGTCCTGGAGACTTCCTGCTACATCATCCACTACATGTCCTGGGGACTGTCTGCTACATCATCCACTACATGTCCTGGGGACTGTCTGCTACATCATCCACTATATGTCCTGGGGACTGTCTGCTACATCATCCACTATATGTCCTGGATAGATATATGTCCTGTTCTGCTGCTTCACTCAATACACATAGCACAGGAGGTTGGTGGCACCTCTGTTGGGGAGGACAGGCTCGTGGTAATGGCTGGAGTGGAATTGTTTCAAATACATCAAACACATGTTTTCCATGGATATAGTGTTTATGGAAATGGAATCTGTCTTCTCTTCATTGGCTGGATATTGCCAAACATTGTCTTATCTGTTAGAGGAAATAGGCCATGTTTTTCACGTTTAGGAGAATCAGTTGTTTATACTGACAGTGACCACAGACTTCGCTCAGCATAGTTTCACTTAACGTTCTAAGTAACACAAGTGCACATTCCAAAAAAGAACACTCTAGAAGAATCTAGAATATTCCCTTGCATTGTATTCATGTATTGCATCATAGGCACTAGTAATACATACCATCTGAAATAAACACAAGCCATCAATTAAGGTTGCTGGAGCAGAACAAATATGAAATACATCCCAAATGGTATTATGTTCCCTATAAAGTTAACTGCTTTTTACCAGAGCCCTATGGGCCCTGATTTAAAAGTAGTGCACTATAAAGGGAATAGGGTGCCATTTGGGACAGAATGTACTGGCTGACTTTGGAAGGGACAGAAAGGCCATGCTGTATGGAACGCAGTTTGGGTCTTTACGTGTCAAAAAAGATACACGTAAAATAACACAATTCTATTATAGAATGTGTGTGCTAAATTCTATTATAGAATGTGTGTGCTAAATTTGCACGTGCACGCCAAGTGCTACCATTACAATCACTGTCAAAGCTGTACAATACTGCGTTGGTAATAAGGCATTATCTGTTTGACCGAATGGGAAAACCTCTGTGAGCATTGGAAATTAGATCAGGATCAAAAGAGCAGGATCAAACAGTTTTGCAAATATCTTTGATACAGATGTATCTTTGATACAGATGTATCTTTGATACAGGGTATCTAGCTAGCTTTAGCTTGGTACCTAGCTAGCACCAATGCAACCAGCCTGAAAACAATGACCATTAGAGACTGCAGTCATTTTCAATATTCTTAGCAATGATTTAGGAATCCAAGTGAGTATTAGCTAGGTAGCCACTTGTTGTTTTCCCATTGAAACAACTAGCTAGCCAGCTACTTAACCCTGTTGCCGAAAACTAACATTATAAGCAGCCTGCTAGCTTCATCTGGCTAGTATGGGGGTTCTGTGTTGTGGTTCTGTGACCGGGTTCTGTGTTGTGAAGCTAGCCACAATAAGGACTAGCCACAATAGTGGAATTTGCATTTTGCCTTCACCATTAATCACCATTAATCAAATAAGAACTGTCTTATAAATGAGGGTTATTTTAGATGATGACACCTAGCTAGATAGTTAGCTAGCTAACTATCACTACTGAAACAGATTATGTCGTTGTGCTGTGTTTTTTGGGAAGAACATTGTTTGCATCCATCAGCTAGCTAGCTTTTTTTATGACCAGCACTGTCCAGAGCTTGGGGAAGGACAGGTGCACGAGACATAACTACATAAAAAAGGAATGAACGTGCTGAATTATTACGTAATGTGCAGTATTTGACGTGCATCTTTTTTGACACGCAAACACCCAAACGGCGTTCCATATCCATATTATGCATAATGCTGTGGGATGTACACTCACGGCTGCTATTACAACACACTGTTGATTTTACTTGACTTGCTACACATGTAAACACAGAGGGAGAGAGGGAGGGAGGAAGAGAGGGAGAGAGGGAGGGAGGAAGAGAGGGAGGGAGGGGGTGAGAGGAGGATAAATGAAAAAGGGACAGAGGGAAAGGGGGGAGAGAGAGAGGGGAGAAAGGAGGGATCTGCACACTGATGCAAATACCAATGGAGAAGGGTGCAGAGGGAGGGAGGAAGAGAGAGAGTGGGAGAGAGGGAGGGAGGAAGAGAGAGAGTGGGAGAGAGGGAGAAATGGAAAAAGGGGGATGGTTTTGAGAGAGGAAACAGGCACAGGGTTGATAGCCCACATTATTTAATGCCAAGAAAAGCAGCTCAGATGAAGAGTGAATGAGATGGTTTAAGAATCAACACAATGGAGTCTGCCTGGGATGAGGTGTGTGTGTGTGTGTGTGTGTGTGTGTGTGTGTGTGTGTGTGTGTGTGTGTGTGTGTGTGTGTGTGTGTGTGTGTGTGTGTGCGTGCGTGCGTGTGTGATGTGTGCATGTGTGTGTGTGAAAGAGAAAGAGTGTGTGTGTTTGCATGCGTGTGTCCCTGCATGCATGTGTGTGTGTAGCCTACCTCCAGCCTACCTCTTCCATCCAGGTTCTTAATGAAAGAGCTCATTATGTTTATATGGCCACTACTTAAGAGCAGACCCAGACTAATAATACCTATTTTCACTGCTCTCAACCCGACACCAAAGACTGACACTATAAATCACATGTTACTCATTGGTGTAATTAATAATGTTTTGCCAGACTTCTTGACTCTGGGTACGGCTTAATAGCGACCTCAACAAAACTTTAAAGTCAAACTTGATTATCAGAGTAATGTTTTTGCTGACTCATTCAAGTGCTGGAGTTCCATATCAAAAGTGAAGGCTACGCTGCCTCATGTTTCATAGTGATTAACCTGGAGGAGGGATGAGCAACCAGCTCTCACAGTCTCACGTCAGAATTAGACGTTCATCCATGTTTCTCAAGCGTACAATTTCTAAGTTGTTCCAAATGTCAAATTTCTAAGTTTTTAAGATTAAGTTTAGGCATTAACTCTGATTTGTTCAAGTTAGACATTAACTCTGAATGGTTAAGGTTTTGGATAGGCCTCAAACAAAAATATCAAAAACAACTTTCTATCACCGGATTTGAACTTGCAACCTTTGGAATCAGAGGCAGATGCTGAGACAACACCCGATCAAAACTGAAACCTACTTGAAGGCAACATCGCTCACTGCTGCCCCTAGAGGCTGGTTTCCACGTCATCTCCCGACATCAGACATGGATGGACGTCCAATACAGACTTGTATCGTGGGTGACCTGGCTGGAGATGAGTGGCTTTTCCACTGAAACAGAAATAGACTGGGGTAAATCATCTAAAGCACTGTGGCAAAAGAAGCAAAACAAGAAATAGACAATATCTTATTTTTTAGGGTTCATATAACTGCTGAAATGGGTGGATAGCATGGCGGACTTTGGTGGCTGATTTGGTGGGAAAGGTTGTATTGTGTGTGTGTTTGACCTTGGGGTTCTACCCCTGCGGCCTTCTACTCAGTGAGACCATAACCCTACAGCCACAGGGTTCACCACAGAAACGACCTGCTGGCCTACAGGGGTTAGAGGTCAGGGGTCGTTGTTCCCAGGGGGTGCAGTGGCGACACCCCAGGAGCTGGGCAGACAGGGTGTGTGTGTGTGTGTGTGTGTGTGTGTGTGTGTGTGTGTGTGTGTGTGTGTTGGGCAGACGGGGGCGTGAAGCCCCCCTAATGAACAACGACTCCATCAATTAGAGAGGGAACGTAAAAGTCTGTAATAAAAAGGAAAGTGGACTGGTGGATAATTCTCTGTGACCCTAGTGGGCCATCTGGTTTATGATACAGCTCTGGACTAAATATTACAGATGTCTGAACAACTATAGACTTCTACAATAATGCTGCCTCCCCATCTCTCCATTGTATCCAGATTCCAGTGAATGAAGTGGCAACTGGAAAGTCCTGAGGCTAGATCGGACAATGAATGTTTCAAAAGGGCAATTAGGGTTTGGTGAAAAGACAACTAATGGCAAGACAATGTGGAACCAATGGAGGGGTCTGTGAAGCCCTTCAGAGCTCTTTTCATAAAGCCAGCGGAAAGTAAATAGACTGTCTGGTCCTCAATACTAAACCACAATGTCCCAGAGAATAGACACTGACCTAAGGTCTGTCTTCATAACACCCCTAATAGTAAGGGTTAAGACTTTGGGAGAGTAAGCTGTTTCTAGACCAGTGCCTAGGGGTAACTTCTACCCAGAGCCATATTTACCAGCTGGAAAGAATAATTTGCCTCCTTATGCCTGAGGATACAAAACATGTATGACTTTGTATGTCAAAAATTATTTACAAAGATATTGCTGACTGTCATTGTTTTGAAAGGCTATCTGAACACAAACAGACATAAATAATAGGTGATTTAGCATGAACTGATTCCCTCCAATTTGCCTCTAAAGGCAAGAACATCACAAAGAAGTAACAGCACTTTAACCTTGAAACAGTCGGCCCATTTTAACTTGTCCTTTGGTGTCAACCAATTGGATTAAACACTCCTTAAAGTGTCACGTCAAGAGCTAAATGGATAGGCTGTTGGTTTGATGGATGGGCATATCCGGCCAATCAACTCTCAGTTTGACAGTAAGCCATACATCATGTATAATTATCTCCCGGTTAGACTGTGACCTCAAACCAATTGCTACTAAGAAACAAGGCTCACAGGTCTGTAGCTTTAAAAGTCTCATTACTGAGTCACTCTGTAATCAAATTCCAAGGCTTCAAATGTATTACTTAGTCCACTAAAATCCTGTTTTCAAGACGGCTACTTACAATGTTAAAATCCACTTAAAAATATACCATTTACTTAAAAAGTGGCTAATCTCATTTGGTAAAAGACAAGGTTTTAGCAGGAACCTCATTTCTTTAGTGGTAATGTATTTTTCACATACGGTACGGTTAGTTAAGGGTTGAGTAGGAGGTGTGATAGATATTACCACACACTGTAGATTATTGCTGTGAGTAAAGCTTTGGATAAAGGTTCTATTCACACACACACACACACGCACTCCCTGAGCGCCGGGTTGGGAAAAAACATGAAAACATTTGCTGATTTAATAAACCCCTTCACAACCTCCTCACTACCTTGGCTTAGTCCTAATATGCCCACTGAGGACATTTTGTGTGCTATTTGCTTATTTAAAAAATGGACATTCTGTCGAAAATGAAAAATAAATATTCAAACAATAAACAAATGGATACAGTTAGATTGTAAAAATAGACACCGTGAACATTCTGTAACAGCACCGTACACTTCATCTCTCTCCTGCTTTCACTGCTCTCTGCAAGTGCTTTCAAAGTGATCTATCCTCTCTCTACTGTACAGTGCTCTTACCATGTCACTGTGTACTTCCCAGTAGCAGCACAGTTTGACCCCCACACCCTCTAGGCCTTTGTTTGTGTTAGATTATCTAAGCTCTGCCTCTGACTGCACAGCTCCCCAGCACCACCCAGCACCCCCCAGCACCCCCCAGCACCCATCACTCACACCCCATTGACTCACAATGTAGCCCGATGTGGACCAAGTGTCCTGGTATGTCACAGCATACCCACCCTCTGCTCGCCCTGAGGGGTGACAGTTAGGGAACTGTATGTCACAGCATACCCACCCTGTTCTCGCCCTTTTTTTGGGGGGGGTGCTACACAACAGTAATTAGAGAGGACTACAGACTACACAAACAACACTGTGATTTGGGGCTGTGAGGCTCGATTAACCTCGTTTGCTTGATTGACCATGATGAGCATAGCGCAGAGCTAATGGATTTACTGTTGTCCGCACCATAGAAATATAATGACTGGAATGGACATTCCAATTCAAATCAGCGGTTCAGATCAAATCAGTGGGTAACTGTCTCAAAATTCCCAGGTTTTTCATAAATCCCGTTTGGAGAATTCCCGAATGTACGGCTTTTCGCCTTCTGATTGCAGGAATGTTACAAATAGGATTTCTGAAAACTTGAGAATTTGGGGAAAGTTGAATATGTTCTAGGGATTCTATTTCTATGCTGAGCCCGCTGCTGGGGCTAGGTCATTAAAGATATACAGCGGCTAGCGTGGCCCCCGTAGAGAACCGACAGGGATGTAATGTAAACAACAAGCCATGCAGGGACTTAACATACAGTATGTCTTACTCTTTATTTACACTAAGACTGCATCTCAAATTGCTCCCTATTCCCTATGTAGTGTGATACTTTCGACCAGGGCCCATAGTGAACAATATAGAGAATAGGGTACCATTTGGGATGTAATTTATATAACCTACATACTGTAATCTATTCTGTAGCGCGCAGGGATTAACCTGTTATTCTGCTTACAAATTAAGTGGGATGCTGTTTAATTAGAGTTTTATTGTCATAATATTGTCCCAGTTCTTGTCATTCTTAGGCTACAGTAGATTTTCCATATTGAATGTTAGTGTTACACTATAAAACAATAGGCTTAAGCCAATGTGCATCAATCACTGAAGAGTACTGTCACAAAGCCGGCTCTGTGTTTTCCCATGTCAGATGAGTCCAATATGCTGTGTCCTCATATCCCACTGGGCACACACTGGTTGAATCAACGTTGTTTCCACGTCATTTCAATGTAATTACATGGAACCAATGTGAAATAGACGTTGAATTGACGTCTGTGCCCAGTAGGAATCATCCCTTTGTTTACAGACTAATAGTCAATGGAACAATCAATCAACTCATTACTGGTAAGAAGAGAGTGACAACAATATAGTAATACTTACATGACACAACGCGCACACACACACACACACACACACACACACACACACACACACACACACACACACACACACACACACACACACACACACACACACACACACACACACACACACACACACACACACACACACACCAAACAAGCATACAGTAAAAACAGACTCTCTGACATGAAGATCAGTCCTCTTATGACAGCTGTTTGACAAATGTTGTTCTTTCTAGACAGGTGTTGTTCTTTCTAGACAGGTGTTGTTCCTTCTAGACAGGTGGTATTCCTTCTAGACAGGTGGTATTCCTTCTAGACAGGTGGTATTCCTTCTAGACAGGTGTTGTTCCTTCTAGACAGGTGTTGTTCCTTCTAGACAGGTGTTGTTCCTTCTAGACAGGTGTTGTTCCTTCTAGACAGGTGTTGTTCTATCTAGACAGGTGTTGTTCTATCTAGACAGGTGTTGTTCTATCTAGACAGGTGTTGCTCCATCTAGACAGGTGTTGTTCCTTCTAGACAGGTGTTGGACCATCTAGCTGGCATAAAACTCTCTCTCTATATATGTCTCTTTCGCTTTCTCCTCTCAATTCAATTCAATTAATGTGCTTTATTGGCATGGGAAACATATGTTAACATTGCCAAAGCAAGTGAAGTAGATAATAAACAAAAGTGAAATAAACAATACAAATTAACAGTAAACATTACACTCACAGAAGTTCCAAAATAATAAAGACATCTCAAGACATCAGTCAGGAAGTTAAAGCTTGGTCACAAATGGGTCTTCCAAATGGACAATGACCCCAAGCATACTTCCAAAGTTGTGGAAAAACGGCTTAAGGACAACAAAGTCAAGGTTTTAGAGTGGCCATCACAAAGCCCTGACCTCAATCCTATAGAAAATGTATGGGCAGAACTGAAAAAGCGTGTGCGAGCAAGGAGGCCTACAAACCTGACTCAGTTACACCAGCTCTGTCAGGAGGAATGGGCCAAAATCAACCCAACTTATTGTGGGAAGCATGTGGAAGGCTACCCGAAACGTTTGACCCAAGTTAAACAATTTAAAGGCAATGCTACCAAATACTAATTGAGTGTATGTCACGGTTGTCTAGGACCAGTGGAGATGTGGAATCAGGAGCAGGAGACAGAGGGCCGGAGCAACAGTGTTTTAATGATAAATGCAGAACGCAATAGCCGTAGGGCACAGGGCGTGTGACGAAGTCCGCCAGGGGAAAACACATTCCCAAAAAATAACACTTTGGAAAAAGCGCACGGGGCGCAGCAATACACTGGACAATAATCAGCGAAAAAAGGAACAGCTACACTCGCACTGTCTAGAGTAGACAATAAACAATCCCGCACGAGAATCCCAACTGAAAATACACACTAAATAACCCCCCACTAATGACAGACACAAAACAGGTGCGGGACAGACAGACAAAACCAAAAGACACAGAAACAACGATCGGTGGCAGCTAATAGGCCGGCGACGACGACCGCCGGGCGCCGCCCGACCGAGGAGGGGCGCCACCTTCGTTAGATACTGTGACAGTGTATGTAAACTTCTGACCCACTGGGAATGTGATGAAAGAAATAAAAGCTGAAATAAATCATTCTCTCTACTATTATTCTGATATTTCACATTCTTAAAACAAAGTGGTGATCCTAACTGACCTAAGACAGGGAATTTGTCAGGAATTGTGAAAAACTGAGTTTAACCTTTGGCTAAGGTGTATGTAAACTTCCGACTTCAACGGTATATATACAGTGTTGAAACGATGTGCAAATAGTGAAAGTACAAAAGGGAAAATAAATAAACATAAATATGGGTTGTATTTACAATGGTGTTTGTTCTTCACTGGTTGCCCTTTTCTTGTGGCAACAGGTCACAAATCTTGCTGCTGTGATTGCACACTGTGGAATTTCATCCAGTAGATATGAGAGTTTATCAAAATTGGGTTTATTTTAAAATTCTTTGTGGATCTGTGTAATCTGAGGGAAATATGTGTCTCTAATATGGTCATACATTTGGCAGGAGGTTAGGAAGTGTAGCTCAGTTTCCACCTAATTTTGTGGGCAGTGTGCACATAGCCTGTCTTCTCTTGAGAGCCATGTCTGCTTACAGCGGCCTTTCTCAATAGCAAGGCTATGCTCACTGAGTCTGTACATAGTCAAATCTTTCCTTAAGTTTGGGTCAGTCACAGTGGTCAGGTATTCTGCCACTGTGTACTCTCTGTTTAGGGCCAAGTAGCATTCTAGTTTGCTCAGTTTTTTTTGGTAAATTCTTTCCAATGTGTCAAGTAATTATCTTTTTGTTTTCTCATGACTTGGTTGGGTCTAATTGTGTTGCTGTCCTGGGGCTCTGTGGGGCCTGTTTGTGTTTGTGAATAGAGCCCCAGGACCAGCTTGCTTCTCCAGATTAATCTCTCTGTAGTTGACGGCTTTGTTATGGAAGGTTTGGAATCGCTTTCTTTTAGGTGGTTGTAGAATTTAACAGCTCTTTTCTGTTTTGATAATTAGCGGGTATCGGCCTAATTCTGTTCTGCATGCATTACCGTAAATTCCGGACTATAAGCCGCAACTTTTTTCCCAGGCTTTGAACCTCGCGGCTTAAACAATGACGCGGCTAATATATGGATTTTTCCCGCTTTCAAATTTTTTTTCTCAAAAAAAACACATTCTGTGACGTGCTCAGTTTTTTGGCGGCATGAAGCTTTCATTAGACCAATGAAATTGCCGAACGGGTTAAGGTCAAACAGCTTTTTTGTTTACTGTTTAGATTAAATTGAGCGCTCTCAAACTTCCAATCATTCTGATTACGGTAGTCATTTTGTCACCCTCATCATGGCAAAGACACGGAGAAATGCATATGATGCAGCTTTCAAGTTGAAGGCGATTGATCTGGCTGTTGGAAAAGGAAATAGAGCTGCTGCACGGGAGCTTGATCTTAATGGGTCGATGATAAGACATTGGAAACAGCAGCGTGAGGAATTGACTCAGTGCAAAAAGACAACGAAAGCTTACTGTTAATTTTTTATTTCTTGTTACAAGCCGTGTTTCGTTAAAGCCTATTTATTTTTGTTACAAGCCGTGTTTCGTTAAAGCCTATTTATTTTTGTTACAAGCCGTGTTTCGTTAAAGCCTATTTATTTTTGTTAGAAGCCGTGTTTCGTTAAAGCCTGTGTAACGTTCATTTGTTTCAATGTACCGGTAGGCACCTGCGGCTTATAGACATGTGCGGCTTATTTATGTTCAAAATAAGATTTTTTTTTTTTAATTCAGTGGGTGCGAGTTATATTCAGGTGCGCTTAATAGTCCGGAAATTACGGTATTTGGTGTTTTACGTTGTACACAGAGGATATTTTGGTGTTTGTCCCATTTTTGAATTCTTGGTTGGTGAGCGGACCCCAGACCTCACAACCATGAGGGCAATGGGTTCTATAACTGATTCAAGTATTTTTAGCCAGATCCTAATTGGTATGTCAAATTTGATGTTCCTTTTGATGGCTATCTACACTTGTCCTTCACCTTTGTAGCGGTGCAGGTGAAGGCCCCATAACAAACAGACAGACATACAGGGAAGCAGGGAGACAGCCTCTCACTGTTTGACAGAGACATGGACAGACATACAGGGAAGCAGGGAGACAGCCTCTCACTGTTTGACAGAGACATGGACAGGGCCCTGGGCAGCTGCCAAGCAGAATAACTAATTAGTGTGTATACATAGTCTGGATCTGCAGCTCCAACTCTTCTTGGGTAGATTACTGTCCACTGTAGTGAACAAACACAAGAGACCACCCCATCCACCACGCCCAGTTATCATTGTCCTGCTGTGAACAGTAGCTACCCACTCAGCTCATGCATTAGATCAGGGGTTCCCAAACCTTTTCACTCAGGCCCCTCCAGCATTGGGGAACATCCCGCTCGCCCGCCACGTCTATTTCTATGGGAACAAGCACTGTTCATGACACAAACTGTTCACAGATAGAACATTTTGTGGGTTTAAAGCTTATTTCCTGCAATTCTACACATTTTGCCATGGGGTGCAGACAAAATGTTGCTGTTTTAAAGCTCATTTTCTTGCAATTCTATACATTTTGCCATGTCTAATGTGTATTCATGTCATATTTGAGTGACTCAAATATTACAACAAAAAAAACCTAGCTAGTAAAACCTAGCTAAAATACATCAGCTAACATGGGCTAGTTGATCTGGATGTTTCTGACCAGTTATAAATAGCTCTCTAAGGTATGTAATGACTAACATGGGTTAGTTGATCTGGATGTTTCTGACCAGTTATAAATAGCTCTCTAAGGTATGTAATGACTAACATGGGCTAGTTGATCTGGATGTTTCTGACCAGTTATAAATAGCTCTCTAAGGTATGTAATGACTAACATGGGCTAGTTGATCTGGATGTTTCTGACCAGTTATAAATAGCTCTCTAAGGTATGTAATGACTAACATGGGCTAGTTGATCTGGATGTTTCTGACCAGTTATAAATAGCTCTCTAAGGTATGTAATGACTAACATGGGTTAGTTGATCTGGATGTTTCTGACCAGTTATAAATAGCTCTCTAAGGTATGTAATGACTAACATGGGTTAGTTGATCTGGATGTTTCTGACCAGTTATAAATAGCTCTCTAAGGTATGTAATGACTAACATGACAAGAGGAACTGATGATGCACTACCCAATTTCTAAATGTCACCTTGTGCTTTCTACTATTACAACTATCAAGAGGAAGTTGAAAGCCCGACTGAGTTCTTAAAAAAAAGATTTCACATGACCAGTTTTCTCCACTGAAGCATAAAGGTGTTCTTGTCTTTTCTAGCCGTGCATGAGTTGACTGACTGACAGACAGACAGACAGGCAGGTAGCACTTGTCTATGAACTCTCTGTGACTCCTCTCTACCTGTTTGCTGCAGGCAACAGTCACTCCTGTCTCCGACGACTGTCAAAGTAATCTACAACAGCCACTCCTACCCCAACGACTGTCAAAGTAATCTACAACAGCCACTCCTACCCCAACGACTGTCAAAGTAATCTACAGCAGCCCCTCCTACCCCAACGACTGTCAAAGTAATCTACAACAGCCACTCCTACCCCAACGACTGTCAAAGTAATCTACAACAGCCACTCCTACCCCAACGACTGTCAAAGTAATCTACAGCAGCCACTCCTACCCCAACTACTGTCAAAGTAATCTACAACAGCCACTCCTACCCCAACGACTGTCAAAGTAATCTACAACAGCCACTCCTACCCCAACGACTGTCAAAGTAATCTACAACAGTCACTCCTACCCCAACGACTGTCAAAGTAATCTACAACAGCCACTCCTACCCCAACGACTGTCAAAGTAATCTACAACAGCCACTCCTACCCCAACGACTGTCAAAGTAATCTACAACAGCCACTCCTACCCCAACGACTGTCAAAGTAATCTACAACAGCCACTCCTACCCCAACGACTGTCAAAGTAATCTACAACAGCCACTCCTACCCCAACGACTGTCAAAGTAATCTACAGCAGCCACTCCTACCCCAACAACTGTCAAAGTAATCTACAACAGTCACTCCTGTCTCCGACGACTGTCAAAGTAATCTACAGCAGCCCCTCCTACCCCAACGACTGTCAAAGTAATCTACAACAGCCATTCCAACCCCAACGACTGTCAAAGTAATCTACAACAGTCACTCCTACCCCAACAAATCAAATCAAATCAAATTTATTTATATAGCCCTTCGTACATCAGCTGAAATCTCAAAGTGCTGTACAGAAACCCAGCCTAAAACCCCAAACAGCAAGCAATGCATGTGAAAGAAGCACGGTGGCTGGGAAAAACTCCCTAGGAAAAACTCCTGAGAAAGGCCAAAAACCTAGGAAGAAACCTAGAGAGGAACCAGGCTATGAGGGGTGGCCAGTCCTCGACCAACGACTGTCAAAGTAATCTACAGCAGCCACTCCTACCCCAACGACTGTCAAAGTAATCTACAACAGCCACTCTTACCCCAACGACTGTCAAAGTAATCTACAACAGCCACTCCTACCCCAACGACTGTCAAAGTAATCTACAACAGCCACTCTTACCCCAACGACTGTCAAAGTAATCTACAACAGCCACTCCTACCCCAACGACTGTCAAAGTAATCTACAACAGCCACTCCTACCCCAACGACTGTCAAAGTAATCTACAACAGCCACTCCTACCCCAACGACTGTCAAAGTAATCTACAGCAGCCACTCCTACCCCAACGACTGTCAAAGTAATCTACAACAGCCACTCCTACCCCAACGACTGTCAAAGTAATCTACAACAGCCACTCCTACCCCAACGACTGTCAAAGTAATCTACAGCAGCCACTCCTACCCCAACGACTGTCAAAGTAATCTACAACAGCCACTCCTACCCCAACGACTGTCAAAGTAATCTACAACAGTCACTCCTACCCCAACGACTGTCAAAGTAATCTACAACAGCCACTCCTACCCCAACGACTGTCAAAGTAATCTACAGCAGCCACTCCTACCCCAACGACTGTCAAAGTAATCTACAACAGCCACTCCTACCCCAACGACTGTCAAAGTAATCTACAACAGTCACTCCTACCCCAACGACTGTCAAAGTAATCTACAGCAGCCACTCCTACCCCAACGACTGTCAAAGTAATCTACAACAGCCACTCCTACCCCAACGACTGTCAAAGTAATCTACAACAGCCACTCCTACCCCAACGACTGTCAAAGTAATCTACAGCAGCCACTCCTACCCCAACGACTGTCAAAGTAATCTACAACAGCCACTCCTACCCCAACGACTGTCAAAGTAATCTACAACAGCCACTCTTACCCCAACGACTGTCAAAGTAATCTACAACAGTCACTCCTACCCCAACGACTGTCAAAGTAATCTACAGCAGCCACTCCTACCCCAACAACTGTCAAAGTAATCTACAACAGCCACTCCTACCCCAACGACTGTCAAAGTAATCTACAACAGTCACTCCTACCCCAACGACTGTCAAAGTAATCTACAGCAGCCCCTCCTACCCCAACGACTGTCAAAGTAATCTACAACAGCCATTCCTACCCCAACGACTGTCAAAGTAATCTACAACAGTCACTCCTACCCCAACAAATCAAATCAAATCAAATTTATTTATATAGCCCTTCGTACATCAGCTGAAATCTCAAAGTGCTGTACAGAAACCCAGCCTAAAACCCCAAACAGCAAGCAATGCATGTGAAAGAAGCACGGTGGCTGGGAAAAACTCCCTAGGAAAAACTCCTGAGAAAGGCCAAAAACCTAGGAAGAAACCTAGAGAGGAACCAGGCTATGAGGGGTGGCCAGTCCTCGACCAACGACTGTCAAAGTAATCTACAGCAGCCACTCCTACCCCAACGACTGTCAAAGTAATCTACAACAGCCACTCTTACCCCAACGACTGTCAAAGTAATCTACAACAGCCACTCCTACCCCAACAACTGTCAAAGTAATCTACAACAGCCACTCTTACCCCAACGACTGTCAAAGTAATCTACAACAGCCACTCCTACCCCAACGACTGTCAAAGTAATCTACAACAGCCACTCCTACCCCAACGACTGTCAAAGTAATCTACAACAGCCACTCCTACCCCAACGACTGTCAAAGTAATCTACAGCAGCCACTCCTGCCCCAACGACTGTCAAAGTAATCTACAACAGCCACTCCTACCCCAACGACTGTCAAAGTAATCTACAACAGCCACTCCTTTCCCCAACGACTGTTCTAAGTAATCTACAACAGTCACTCCTACCCCAACGACTGTCAAAGTAATCTACAGCAGCCCCTCCTACCCCAACGACTGTCAAAGTAATCTACAGCAGCCACTCCTACCCCAACGACTGTCAAAGTAATCTACAACAGCCACTCCTACCCCAACGACTGTCAAAGTAATCTACAACAGTCACTCCTACCCCAACGACTGTCAAAGTAATCTACAACAGCCACTCCTACCCCAACGACTGTCAAAGTAATCTACAACAGCCACTCCTACCCCAACGACTGTCAAAGTAATCTACAGCAGCCACTCCTACCCCAACGACTGTCAAAGTAATCTACAACAGCCACTCCTACCCCAACGACTGTCAAAGTAATCTACAACAGCCACTCCTACCCCAACGACTGTCAAAGTAATCTACAACAGTCACTCCTACCCCAACGACTGTCAAAGTAATCTACAGCAGCCACTCCTACCCCAACGACTGTCAAAGTAATCTACAACAGCCACTCCTACCCCAACGACTGTCAAAGTAATCTACAACAGTCACTCCTACCCCAACGACTGTCAAAGTAATCTACAGCAGCCCCTCCTACCCCAACGACTGTCAAAGTAATCTACAACAGCCATTCCAACCCCAACGACTGTCAAAGTAATCTACAACAGTCACTCCTACCCCAACAAATCAAATCAAATCAAATTTATTTATATAGCCCTTCGTACATCAGCTGAAATCTCAAAGTGCTGTACAGAAACCCAGCCTAAAACCCCAAACAGCAAGCAATGCATGTGAAAGAAGCACGGTGGCTGGGAAAAACTCCCTAGGAAAAACTCCTGAGAAAGGCCAAAAACCTAGGAAGAAACCTAGAGAGGAACCAGGCTATGAGGGGTGGCCAGTCCTCGACCAACGACTGTCAAAGTAATCTACAGCAGCCACTCCTACCCCAACGACTGTCAAAGTAATCTACAACAGCCACTCTTACCCCAACGACTGTCAAAGTAATCTACAACAGCCACTCCTACCCCAACGACTGTCAAAGTAATCTACAACAGCCACTCTTACCCCAACGACTGTCAAAGTAATCTACAACAGCCACTCCTACCCCAACGACTGTCAAAGTAATCTACAACAGCCACTCCTACCCCAACGACTGTCAAAGTAATCTACAACAGCCACTCCTACCCCAACGACTGTCAAAGTAATCTACAACAGCCACTCCTACCCCAACGACTGTCAAAGTAATCTACAACAGTCACTCCTACCCCAACGACTGTCAAAGTAATCTACAACAGTCACTCCTACCACAACGACTGTCAAAGTAATCTACAACAGCCACTCCTACCCCAACGACTGTCAAACCAAACTTAATCAGTGTTCTATTTTATCACTTTACTTCACTTCAGTTCCCTCCAGCTGTCCCTCCGGCCGGCCCTCCAGCCGTCCCTCCAGCCGTCCCTCCGGCCGGCCCTCCGGCCGTCCCTCCGGCCGGCCCTCCGGCCGTCCCTCCGGCCGTCTCTCCAGCTCTTACCAGTAAAATATTTACCATTGGGAGGACTGGTGTGGTATATCTCCATCTCTATGTGAATGTTACACAGGGATATGATTTGTATTACATTCCTTTTTCACCATGTATTTTCACATGATGTATGATCCAGTCATATCTGCTGAATATGGTGAGTATGTTCAGATAGAGGACGGACAGGAAGAGGGTAATGTTCACATAGAGGACAGACAGGAAGAGGGTAATGTTCAGATAGAGGACAGACAGGAAGAGGGTAATGTTCAGATAGAGGACAGACAGGAAGAGGGTAATGTTCACATAGAGGACAGGCAGGAAGAGGGTAATGTTCACATAGAGGACAGACAGGAAGAGGGTAATGTTCAGATAGAGGACAGACAGGAAGAGGGTAATGTTCACATAGAGGACAGGCAGGAAGAGGGTAATGTTCACATAGAGGACAAACAGGAAGAGGGTAATGTTCACATAGAGGACAGCCAGGAGGAGGGTAATGTTCACATAGAGGACAGACAGGAAGAGGGTAATGTTCACATAGAGGACAGACAGGAAGAGGGTAATGTTCACATAGAGGACAGACAGGAAGAGGGTAATGTTCACATAGAGGACAGACAGGAAGAGAGTAATGTTCACATAGAGAACAGGACAGACAGGAAGAGTGTAATGTTCACATAGAGGACAGGACAGGAGAGGGTAATGTTCACATAGAGGACAGGACAGACAAGAAGAGGGTAATGTTCACATAGAGGACAGGACAAACAAGAAGAGGGTAATGTTCACATAGAGGACAGGACAAACAAGAAGAGGGTAATATTCACATAGAGGACAGGACAAACAAGAAGAGGGTAATATTCACATAGAGGACAGGACAAACAAGAAGAGGGTAATGTTCACATAGAGGACAGGACAGACAGGAAGGGGGTAATGTTCACATAGAGGACAGGACAGACAAGAAGAGGGTAATGTTCACATAGAGGACAGGACAGGAGAGGGTAATGTTCACATAGAGGACAGGACAGACAAGAAGAGGGTAATGTTCACATAGAGGACAGGACAGGAGAGGGTAATGTTCACATAGAGGACAGGACAGACAAGAAGAGGGTAATGTTCACATAGAGGACAGGACAGGAGAGGGTAATGGTTTAACACACCATTAAGTCACCGTTCATTCAAACAAAAATAAATATTTTTTCCAGGCTCGACTGACTTTAAATTTAAATGTTTGTAGCCCTATTGTTAAAAAAGTTTACAGTCACAGACCCGTCTTAAGCCACTACCCAGATAACACATATTTGTTCTGGGAACGTTACCTGAAGGTTGTCGGATTGTTCCCTGAACTTTGCACCAATTCCCTGAAGGTTCAAATGGATGGTTTTCTTTTAACGTTCTTAGAACGTTCTCTTTTTGTTGTATGAAGGTAGCGGGGAACGTTCTCAGAACAATGTGTTTCTACCTTACCAAAATAACAACATTCCCTAAAGGTTCTCCTTTGGTTCTTACAAAAATACCTTTCCCATAACGTTCCCAGAATGTTCTGTGAAAGTAATTTTTCTAAGAACCTAAGAAGGATCTTTAGGGCACGTTAGAGGAACGATCTGTGCTAGCTGGGTAGAAACCCAGTAGGAATAGTCCTTGATTAGTACACCACTACAGTCTTCCAAGGATGAGACCTATTCCCTCCCTGATCATCTGATTGTAACAATGACATCATCCTCCTCATCACGTGTCTGGCCTTACTAGGTCCACTCGCCAGGCATTCAGTCTTAGGTCATCACTTTTAGGTCATGACCGATCCTTTCACACCATCTTATGTCATGACTGATCATGTTCCATGGTCATAGCATGGGATCAGTCATGCATGAACAGCCCTGCTATCGTCACTGTGCCGTCAGGGGATCATGAACAGCCCTGCTATCGTCACTGTGCCATCAGGGGATCATGAACAGCCCTGCTATCGTCACTGTGCCGTCAGGGGATCATGAACAGCCCTGCTATCGTCACTGTGCCGTCAGGGATCATGAACAGCCCTGCTATTGTCACTGTGCCGTCAGGGGATCATGAACAGCCCTGCTATCGTCACTGTGCTGTCAGGGGATCATGAACAGCCCTGCTATCGTCACTGTGCCATCAGGGGATCATGAACAGCCCTGCTATCGTCACTGTGCCGTCAGGGGATCATGAACAGCCCTGCTATCGTCACTGTGCCGTCAGGGGATCATGGGAAAGAGGACACAGAGTGACAGAAATAGGACAAGATGACGGACCACACTGTGCATCCAGTCATGGCTTTAATGTAACCCCTTAACCCCTCCCCTTTACAGTGGTTAGGGCTGGGTACCTCTCATCCCCCTGTTGCGTGA
This sequence comes from Salmo trutta, assembly GCF_901001165.1. NCBI lineage: Eukaryota > Metazoa > Chordata > Actinopteri > Salmoniformes > Salmonidae > Salmo > Salmo trutta. The sequence continues at coordinate 2,656,312 of NW_021823043.1, forward strand.
GGTTAAGGCTGGGCCATTTGGAGGCATAGAGTTATCTGATGGTATATCTGTGGTTAAGGAGGACTTGAGGTCATCATATGTGGTGTATATGTGGGGATGAGGGAGGGGGGAGGGGGGACATAACATTAGGTTAAAGAGCTGTGGTCATGATAGTGAACCAGACGCTCTGGGTCATTAGGCATCATGTCTGTCTGTCTGTCTGTCTGTCTGTCTGTCTGTCTGTCTGTCTGTCTGTCTGTCTGTCTGTCTGTCTGTCTGTCTGTCTGTCTGTCTGTCTGTCTGTCTGTCTGTCTGTCTGTCTGTCTGTCTGTCTGTCTTCATTAGAAGGATTACTAAGACTGACACTGTCTGGTTAGCTAACAGACAGGAGCTGGGCCTGAGGGAGAATGGATGGGGACGGGACATCAGCACCCCTGTTACTGTCATAACTGACAAGTCCGGTCATCAGATCAACATCAATGTCAATGTCAACACTGAAGAACACAGGAGCTGGATATAGCTGACTGTAGAACACATGAGCTGGATATATCTCACTGTAGAACACACGAGCTGGATATAGCTCACTGTAGAACACAGGAGCTGGATATCGCTCACTGTAGAACACAGGAGCTGGATATAGCTCACTGTAGAACACAGGAGCTGGATATAGCTCACTGTAGAACACATGAGCTGGATATATCTCACTGTAGAACACACGAGCTGGATATAGCTCACTGTAGAACACAGGAGCTGGATATCGCTCACTGTAGAACACAGGAGCTGGATATAGCTCACTGAATAACACAGGAACTGGATATAGCTCACTGTAGAACACAGGAGCTGGATATAGCTCACTGAAGAACACAGGAGCTGGATATAGCTCACTGAAGAACACAGGAGCTGGATATAGCTCACTGTAGAACACATGAGCTGGATATAGCTCACTGAAGAACACAGGAGCTGGATATAGCTCACTGTAGAACACAGGAGCTGGATATAGCTCACTGAATAACACAGGAGCTGGATATAGCTCACTGTAGAACACAGGAGCTGGATATAGCTCACTGTAGAACACAGGAGCTGGATATAGCTCACTGTAGAACACAGGAGCTGGATATAGCTCACTGTACAACACAGGAGCTGGACATAGCTCACTGTAGAACACAGGAGCTGGATATAGCTCACTGAATAACACAGGAACTGAGCTCACTGTAGAACACAGGAGCTGGATATAGCTCACTGAATAACACAGGAACTGGATATAGCTCACTGTAGAACACAGGAGCTGGATATAGCTCACTGAAGAACACAGGAGCTGGATATAGCTCACTGTAGAACACAGGAGCTGGATATAGCTCACTGTAGAATACAGGAGCTGGATATACCTCACTGAAGAACACAGGAGCTGGATAAAGCTCACTGTAGAACACAGGAGCTGGTTATAGCTCACTGTAGAACACAGGAGCTGGATATAGCTCACTGAATAACACAGGAACTGGATATAGCTCACTGTAGAACACAGGAACTGGATATAGCTCACTGTAGAATACAGGAGCTGGATATAGCTCACCGAAGAACACAGGAGCTGGATATAGCTCACTGTAGAACACAGGAGCTGGTTATAGCTCACTGTAGAACACAGGAGCTGGTTATAGCTCACTGTAGAACACAGGAGCTGGATATAGCTCACTGAAGACTGAATGCAAGTGAATCATTGTATGCATATGTTGACTTTTATTTGGTGACCAACTTTTTGTTCAGTTTTGTCATTTTTCTTTTTCAGAGAGGGGTTACAGGTACAGACACAATCAAATAAATGCATACAAAGATAACTCTCACCTCCCCGAAGAAAGCATGCCTCCCCCCCTTTCCCATCCCACCAACTCTGTAGAATGTGAGGAATGTGACCTTGTGCTTTCTACTGCTGTATATGTGCTTGGGTACAGTATATAGCTCACTAAGGCTTCAGTGTTTAGTAAGGGCTAATCTCCACAAAGAGATCTCATTGGTCTTATCCATCCATAGATTCCTTCATCCTCATTCTCTCTTCCCCTCATCCCTTCATCCTCTCATCCCTTCATCCCCTCATCCTCTCAACTCCTCATCCTCTCATCCACTGCTGAGGTCCAACACCCCACCAAGACCAGGGCAGATGACCTACACTCTTATAAAAAAAGGGTTCAAAAGGGTTCTGCTGCTGTCCGCACAGGAGAACCCTTTTTGGTTCCAAGTAGAACATTTTTGGGTTCCATGTAAAACTATCTGTAGAAAGGGCTCTACATGGAATCTAAAGGGGTTCTTCAAATGGTTCTCCTATGGTGACAGCCGAAGAGCCCTTTTAGGTTCTAAATAGCACCTTATTTTCTAAGAGCGTACTTGCCTTTGGGATGGACTCTCTTTAAAGGGACCAGAGGGTTGATACATGGTAATCCTCCCTGATTCTCCAAAGTATCAAATTAGCCGTGGCAGCAGACTGTCCATGGTATCAGCATTAGCCGTGGCAGCAGACTGTCCAGGGAATCAGGATGAAGCCGTGGCAGAAGACTGTGCAAGGTATCAGTATTAGCCATGGCAGCAGACTGTCCAAGGTATCAGTATTAGCCGTGGCAGCAGACTGTCCATGGAATCAGCATTAGCCGTGGCAGCAGGCTGTCCATGATATCAGCATTAGCCGTGGCAGCTGACTGTCCAAGGTATAAGCATTAGCCGTGGCAGTAGACTGTCCAAGGTATAAGCATTAGCCGTGGCAGCAGACTGTCCAAGGTATAAGCACAAGCCGTGGCAGCAGACTGTCCAAGGTATCAGTATTAGCCGTGGCAGCAGACTGTCCAAGGTATCAGTATTAGCCGTGGCAGCAGACTGTCCATGGAATCAGCATTAGCCGTGGCAGCAGACTGTCCATGATATCAGCATTAGCCGTGGCAGCAGACTGTCCGTGGTATCAGCATTAGCCGTGGCAGCAGACTGTCCATAGTATTAGCATTAGCCGTGGTAGCAGACTGTCCAAGGTATCAGTATTAGCCGTGGCAGCAGACTGTCCAAGGTATAAGCATTAGCCGTGGCAGCAGACTGTCCATGGAATCAGCATTAGCCGTGGCAGCAGACTGTCCATGATATCAGCATTAGCCGTGGCAGCAGACTGTCCGTGGTATCAGCATTAGCCGTGGCAGCAGACTGTCCATGGAATTAGCATTAGCCGTGGTAGCAGACTGTCCAAGGTATCAGTATTAGCCGTGGCAGCAGACTGTCCAAGGTATAAGCATTAGCCGTGGCAGCAGACTGTCCAAGGGTATCAGCATTAGCCGTGGCAGCAGACTGTCCAGGGTATCAGCATTAGCCGTGGTAGCAGACTGTCCATGGTATCAGTATTAGCCGTGGCAGCAGACTGTCCATGGTATCAGCATTAGCCGTGGCAGCAGACTATCCAGGGTATCAGCATTAGCCGTGGCAGCAGACTGTCCATGGTATCAGCATTAGCCGTGGCAGCAGACTGTCCATGGTATCAGTATTAGCCGTGGCAGCAGACTGTCCATGGTATCAGCATTAGCCGTGGCAGCAGACTGTCCATGATATCAGCATTAGCCGTGGCAGCAGACTGTCCATGGTATCAGCATTAGCCGTGGCAGCAGACTGTCTCTGTTGACTAAGAGGCTAGGAGACTCTATGCTCAGAACCACTTAGCCTCACAAACACTGTGGGACCCCAGGACTTTGTAGAGAGAGCCTCTATTCAGAGCTGGTTTTACACACACACAGACCAAAACGTTAACACAAACACACACACACAGACCAAAACGTTAACACAAACACACACACACACACACACACACACACACACACACACACACACACACACACACACACACACACACACACACGCACAGACCAAAACGTTAACACAAACACACACACACACACACACAGACACACACACACACACACACACACACACACACACACACACACACACACACACACACACAGACCAAAACGTTAACACACACACACACACTCACATGCACTAACACACACAAGAATGTACATGCACGCTCTGTGCCTCCCGTGAGTAGTAAATATTTAATTGCAGGAGATAATCCCCCTCACAGTTCTGCCAGACCTGCAGACATATATAGCGACAGCTGGACAATGAATCACATCAAGTCAAACAGACAAAAGAAGAAAAGCAAAAAGACAGAAACTAAATAAAAGACCAGCTTGCTTTTCTCTTTGTGTTCTCTTCTGACCATGATAATGATGAAGAGCTTGCTTTTCTCTTTGTGTTCTCTTCTGACCATGATAATGATGAGGAGCTTGCTTTTCTCTTTGTGTTCTCTTCTGACCATGATAATGATGAGGAGCTTGCTTTTCTCTTTGTGTTCTCTTCTGACCATGATAATGATGAGGAGCTTGCTTTTCTCTTTGTGTTCTCTTCTGACCATGATAATGATGAGGAGCTTGCTTTTCTCTTTGTGTTCTCTTCTGACCATGATAATGATGAAGAGCTTGCTTTTCTCTTTGTGTTCTCTTCTGACCATGATAATGATGAGGAGCTCGCTTTTCTCTTTGTGTTCTCTTCTGACCATGATAATGATGAGGAGCTCGCTTTTCTCTTTGTGTTCTCTTCTGACCATGATAATGATGAGGAGCTCGCTTTTCTCTTTGTGTTCTCTTCTGACCATGATAATGATGAGGAGCTCGCTTTTCTCTCTGTGTTCTCTTCTGACCATGATAATGATGAGGAGCTCGCTTTTCTCTCTGTGTTCTCTTCTGACCATGATAATGATGAGGAGCTCGCCTTTCTCTCTGTGTTCTCTTCTGACCATGATAATGATGAGGAGCTTGCTTTTCTCTTTGTGTTCTCTTCTGACCATGATAATGATGAAGAGCTTGCTTTTCTCTTTGTGTTCTCTTCTGACCATGATAATGATGAGGAGCCTGCTTTTCTCTCTGTGTTCTCTTCTGACCATGATAATGATGAGGAGCTCGCTTTTCTCTCTGTGTTCTCTTCTGACCATGATAATGATGAGGAGCTCGCTTTTCTCTCTGTGTTCTCTTCTGACCATGATAATGATGAGGAGCTCGCTTTTCTCTCTGTGTTCTCTTCTGACCATGATAATGATGAGGAGCTCGCTTTTCTCTCTGTGTTCTCTTCTGACCATGATAATGATGAGGAGCTTGCTTTTCTCTCTGTGTTCTCTTCTGGCCATGATAATGATGAAGAGCTTGCTTTTCTCTTTGTGTTCTCTTCTGACCATGATAATGATGAGGAGCTTGCTTTTCTCTCTGTGTTCTCTTCTGACCATGATAATGATGAGGAGCTTGCTTTTCTCTCTGTGTTCTCTTCTGACCATGATAATGATGAGGAGCTTGCTTTTCTCTCTGTGTTCTCTTCTGACCATGATAATGATGAGGAGCTTGCTTTTCTCTCTGTGTTCTCTTCTGACCATGATAATGATGAGGAGCTTGCTTTTCTCTCTGTGTTCTCTTCTGACCATGATAATGATGAGGAGCTTGCTTTTCTCTCTGTGTTCTCTTCTGACCATGATAATGATGAGGAGCTTGCTTTTCTCTTTGTGTTCTCTTCTGACCATGATAATGATGAGGAGCTTGCATTTCTCTCTGTGTTCTCTTCTGACCATGATAATGATGAGGAGTGGACTTGCTGCCAAAGCTGCACAACAACAACCCTTTGGCCTGTTTGGCTTGCTGTTAGTTTGGTCTGCAACAGAGAACACAAGAAGGAGATACTGTGTCTCAAAGAATAAGGAAAAGCTGGGTTGGACTTAAGGACATACCATGTGTGTGTGTGTGTGTGTGTGTGTGTGTGTGTGTGTGTGTGTGTGTGTGTGTGTGTGTGTGTGTGTGTGTGTGTGTGTGTGTGTGTGTGGTGTGTGTGCTTGCATGCGTGGGAGCATGCTTCCCTGTGGGTGTTAGTGTTTGGGTTCATGCTCTCTAGATGGATATCAGGGACATGTGTCGGCCATTTGTAGTGTAATCCATGAACGAGCCACTCTGAAAATGTTGGATGATATAGAATGTCACTCCTCTGAACAAAGCCTTTTATTTCACCAACATCTGTTTTGGGGTGAGGCTATCTCTGTGTTAATACAATAGAGATATTAAAGATGGTTCCATGCTGAGTCAATAGACACATTAAAGACTGTTCCATACTGAGTCAATAGACACATTAAAGACTGTTCCATGCTGAGTCAATAGACACATTAAAGACTGTTCCATTCTGAGTCAATAGACACATTAAAGACTGTTCCATTCTGAGTCAATAGACACATTAAAGACTGTTCCATGCTGAGTCAATGGACAGATTAAAGACTGTTCCATTCTGAGTCAATAGACACATTAAAGACTGTTCCATGCTGAGTCAATGGACAGACTAAAGACTGTTCCATGCTGAGTCAATAGACAGACTAAATACTGTTCCATGCTGAGTCAATATACACATTAAAGACTGTTCCATGTTGAGTCTATTGTTAGTGTTGATGATAAAGCTCATGAGATAAAATCATGAAATCTCTACTTTCTAAACCATGCCCTAAAAACAGTTTATTTTAGCCTCTCTTCAACATAGGTTTTAACTCCAGCCCTGTTCCTGGAGAGCATCCCTGCTGTAGGTTTTAACTCCAACTCTGTTCCTGGAGAGCTTATCAACCAGCTAATTATTAGAATCAGATGCGCTAGATTAGTGTTGGAGTGAAAACCTACAGCACGGTAGCGCTCCAGGAACAGGGTTGGAGTTAAAACCTACAGCACGGTAGCTCTCCAGGAACAGGGTTGGAGTTCAAACCTACAGGACGGTAGCGCTCCAGGAACAGGGTTGGAGTTAAAACCTACAGGAGGGTAGCTCTCCAGGAACAGGGTTGAAGTTAAAACCTACAGCACGGTAGCTCTTCAGGAACAGGGTTGGAGTTCAAACCTACAGCACGGTAGCTCTCCAGGAACAGGGTTGGAGTGAAAACCTACAGCACGGTAGCTCTCCAGGAACAGGGTTGGAGTTAAAACCTACAGCATGGTAGCTCTCCAGGAACAGGGTTGAAGTTAAAACCTACAGCACGGTAGCTCTCCAGGAACAGGGTTGGAGTTCAAACCTACAGCACGGTAGCTCTCCAGGAACAGGGTTGGAGTTCAAACCTACAGCACGGTAGCTCTCCAGGAACAGGGTTGGAGTGAAAACCTACAGCACGGTAGCTCTCCAGGAACAGGGTTGGAGTTAAAACCTACAGCATGGTAGCTCTCCAGGAACAGGGTTGGAGTTAAAACCTACAGCACGGTAGCTCTCCAGGAACAGGGTTGGAGTGAAAACCTACAGCACGGTAGCTCTCCAGGAACAGGGTTGGAGTTAAAACCTACAGCATGGTAGCTCTCCAGGAACAGGGTTGGAGTTAATAACCAACTCATCATCAATCTTTGATTATTTGAATCAGCTGTGTAGTGCTCGGACAAAAAACAAAACTTGCACCTGGGGTGGAAACGCCAGGACACAGTTTGGGAAACCCTGCCCAAGAGCATGCTTCTAAAGTATTCCAACAACAATATCAGCTTGCAAGATGACGTGTCTTTTTCTATGGTTTTTAAAACTTTTTAGGGATAGGGGGCAGTATTTCCACTTCCGGATGAAAAGCGTGCCCAAAGTAAACTGCCTGTTACTCAGGCCCAGAAGCTAGAATATGCATATAATTAGATGGATTTGGATTTGGATAGAAAACACTCTGAAGTTTCTAAAACTGTTAGAATAAGGTCTGTGAGTATAACAGAACTGATTTGGCAGGCGAAACCCCGAGCACAATCCATCCAGGGAAAATCTTTTTTGAGGTCATTGTGTTTTCCAATGTATTTTTATGGGAACCCTGATTTATTAGGGCCCAGATTGCAGTTCCTATGGCTTCCACTAGATGTCAACAGTCTTTAGAAATTGGTCGATGTTTTTCTTTTGAGAAATGAAGAAGTAGTGTAGTTCTTTGTACGTGTCACTCTGAAGTCTCTAGTATTTTGGTGTGCGTGAAAAGGAGCGAACTCTGTGTTATTTTTCTTTGGTATTGGAAACAGATTATCCCATCTTAAATTTGATTGATTATTTACATTTTAGGATACCTGAGGTTGGATTAGGAACGTTGTTTGAAATGTTTGGACCAAGTTTACAGGTAACTTATTAGATACTTTGTAGTCATGTTGGGCGAGTTGAAAACGGTGTATTTCTGAACCAAATAAATTGACATTTTGGGGATATAAAGAAAGAATTTATCAAACAAAATGACCATTCATTGTGTCACTGAGACATTTGGGATTGCAAAAAGAAGAAAATCTTCAAAGGTAAGGCATTTATTATATCGTTATTTCTGACTTTTGTGTCGCACCTGCCTGGATGAAAAATTATTTTCATTTGTTTGCATGCGGGGCGCTGTCCTCAGATAATCGCATGGTGTGCTTTCGCCATAAAGCCTTTTTGAAATCTGACACAGCGGCTGGATTAACAACAAGTTAAGCTTTATTTTGATGTATTACACTTATATTTTCGTGAATGTTGAATATCGGTATTTCTGTAGTTTGAATTTGGCGCTCTGCAATTTCACCGGATGTTGTCAAATCTATCCCGCTAATGGGAATGGCATGTTAAGGGATCACTAATTAATGGAGAAGAAACATTAGGGGTCTTTTGATGTATGTGCTGTTGGGGTAGAGACTAGAGAGACTAGAGAGAGAAGAGGGAGAAGAGACTGTTTTCTCAGGGGCTGTCTCTCCCTCCCTGTCTCCTTCCTCCCTCCCTACTCCCCATTCATCTTCATGTCCACAGGTGTTTTATTATGAGTTCTGTTGGACTGTAAATTCCAAGGCAAGGCTATCCTAAAGGAAACGCAAGGCTATCCCGGAGGGAACAGAGGGATGGGAGAGAGGAGAGGGATGGAAGGAAGGAGTGAGAGAGAGAGGGAGTGTAATCCCTTATTTTCCATACCTCTCGCTCCCTCTCTGCCTCACTTCCTCTTGTGTCTGCAGTAATAGATTTAAGGGTAGGAGGAATCCCATGGGTGCTGCATAGAGTCTGTATTCATTGTTTGTCGTACAATGTGGCTTAGTTGGGAACATTTTCACTTGAATTGACAGATGGTTTGTTAACATTGACATTGTTGTATCATTATTTCAGCTTGACTTGGCAGCTGGTCAAATTGACAGTTCACAATCTACAACGTATTAAAACTCCAGCTTCAACGTTCTAATAGCTTATTGCCTACTATACCATTGGACTAACCATTGGACTAGCCAGAACTTTAAACAATAGTTCCCGTCTGCCTCACGACCAGACACATAATAACTCAGAGGCTATTCTCATTGACAAACATTTAAAGAGAGGTAGTGCAATGAGGTTTGAATTTACATAATTTGTACATTGACATAATATGTACATAAACTTTTCAATTTACATAACATTCTTGCCTTACCTTTCGTGTGGCTGGCAACATGATATTCTTGCCTTACCTTTCGTTGTGTCAGGCAACATGACAGTCTTGCCTTACCTTTCGTGTGGCTGGCAACATGACAGTCTTGCCTTACCTTTCGTTGTGGCTGGCAACATGACAGTCTTGCCTTACCTTTCGTTGTGGCTGGCAACATGACAGTCTTGCCTTCCTTTCATTGTGGCTGGCAACATGACAGTCTTGCCTTACCTTTCGTTGTGGCTGGCAACATGACAGTCTTGCCTTACCTTTCGTTGTGGCTGGCAACATGACAGTCTTGCCTTACCTTTCGTTGTGGCTGGCAACATGACAGTCTTGCCTTACCTTTTGTTGTGGCTGGCAACATGACAGTCTTGCCTTACCTTTCGTTGTGGCTGGCAACATGACAGTCTTGCCTTACCTTTCGTTGTGGCTGGCAACATGACAGTCTTGCCTAACCTTTTGTTGTCGCTGGCAACATGACAGTCTTGCCTTACCTTTTGTTGTCGCTGGCAACATGACAGTCTTGCCTTACCTTTCGTTGTGGCTGGCAACATGACAGTCTTGCCTTACCTTTCGTTGTGGCTGGCAACATGACAGTCTTGCCTTACCTTTTGTTGTCGCTGGCAACATGACAGTCTTGCCTTACCTTTTGTTGTGGCTGGCAACATGACAGTCTTGCCTTACCTTTTGTTGTGGCTGGCAACATGGCATTCTTGTTCTGCAGATCCAAATCTACCGTAAATAGGCCTATCAGTATCACAGTAGCTACTGACTAGTCAGTAAACTTGCAAACTATTCAATGATTGCAAGCAACTTTTCCTCTTAAACATATTAGCTACATTCTTGAATAATTCAACCAAACCATACTACACTGTTACCTAATAATGCAACAATTCACAACGATGTGCAGACAATTAAAGGATTTATTTTCTCATTCTTACACACATTAGCTAAATGTAGCTTGCACGTTCATCCACCTCTGGCCTGCTCGCCTCCCTACCTCTGAGGAAGCACAGTTCCCGCTCAGCCCAGTCAAAACTGTTCGCTGCTCTGGCACCCCAATGGTGGAACAAGCTCCCTCACGACGCCAGGACAGCGGAGTCAATCACCACCTTCCGGAGACAGCTGAAACCCCACCTCTTTAAGGAATACCTGGGATAGGATAAAGTAATCCTTCTAACCCCCCCCCCTTAAAAGATTTAGATGCACTATTGTAAAGTGGTTGTTCCACTGGATATCATAAGGCGAATGCACCAATTTGTAAGTCGCTCTGGATAAGAGCGTCTGCTAAATGACCTAAATGTAATGTAAATGTAAATGTAAGACAATAACATACTGTAGCTAGCTAGTAATGTAGCCTATCAAACATTAACATTCATTTGACCAACAACATGGAAGTCATTATATGAGGTGAACACAAAATTGAGACTTTAAACGTAGATAATTCCCCTGGTTAGTTGATCAGCTTCTTGCTGCATGCTTCTTGCCTGGACGGTGGCTCAGAGCAGCCAAGGAGGGAAAGACACCGTTTCTTAAAGGTATTGTGACAATTTCAGAATTTAACAGGTTGTTACTGCAATTTCAGGTGAAATCTCAATAAAACAAGTCTCAAATATAATGAAATGTCTATACATTTCAGCTGTTTTAAAAACATTTCTCTGCTAAGACATTGCTCTGACATTATGAAAATGGCGCCCGACCGAGAGGGCTGCCGCGCTCCTAGTTCTTAGGAAACTTTGCGACAAGCATTTCGCTACACCCGCAATAACATTTGCTAAACACATGTATGTGACCAAAAAAATTTGATTTGATTTATTAATATTTTGACTGTATGAATGTTGGGCACAACGGGATAATTCTGTTTACACTGCCCTCCTTAGAGGGGGGCAACTGTCGGAGGAGTGTTGTGCGCCACCTCCGGAGGTAGCGCTCAAGACATGAGAAATACGCACATTTACATTTCAATAATGTCTCTCGAGAATTGATACCTCAAGAGAATCTCAAAAAATTCTCCTTAATTCTCGTCAATGAGCATTGACCCCCAATGTCAAACCCGTTGAAAAGCAGGCCTTTTATTGACACCGATGGTAGCTTGCTAATTTTCCACTCTCTTTCACCTCTATCAACATGACAATCAGAATTAGAGCGTGACACCCTCACCAGCTAAGATGCACCCTTAACCTTGGATCCACACTGGGTTAGGGTTACTGACTACTTTCTCATGGCACATGTAAGGAGGGCAGTACTAGCCAGACCTGGGTTCAACTAATGTTTATTTTCTTTCAAATATATAGCTTGTTTAGTTGAGCCTGCTTGGAGTGAGACATGGGCAGGACTTTTGGGACTATTACATTGGTTCTATTTCACCTGGCAAGCTCAGTCAAGCACAGCTAAAGTATTTAGAAAGAAAGCAAATACTATTTGAACCCAGGTTTGCTACTAGCCCACTTCAAAGAAGTAGAATGAGGAGGAGGAGTGTAGGTACGTGTCTGAGGGTGTGTTTAGGGTTTACGTTAGGGGAAAAGGTATCTGAGGGTGTGTTTAGGGTTTACGTTAGGGGAAAAGGTATCTGAGCATGTGTTTAGGGTTTACGTTAGGGGAAAATGTGTCTGAGGGTGTGTTTAGGGTTTATGTTAGGGGAAAAGGTATCTGAGGGTGTGTTTAGGGTTTACGTTAGGGGAAAAGGTATCTGAGCGTGTGTTTAGGGTTTACGTTAGGGGAAAAGGTGTCTGAGGGTGTGTTTAGGGTTTATGTTAGGGGAAAAGGTGTCTGAGGGTGTGTTTAGGGTTTACGTTAGGGGAAAAGGTGTCTGAGTGTGTGTTTAGGGTTTACGTTAGGGGAAAATGTGTCTGAGGGTGTGTTTAGGGTTTACGTTAGGGGAAAAGGTGTCTGAGGGTGTGTTTAGGGTTTACGTTAGGGGAAAAGGTGTCTGAGGGTGTGTTTAGGGTTTACGTTAGGGGAAAAGGTGTCTGAGGGTGTGTTTAGGGTTTACGTTAGGGGAAAAGGTGTCTGAGGGTGTGTTTAGGGTTTACGTTAGGGGAAAAGGTGTCTGAGGGTGTGTTTAGGGTTTACGTTAGGGGAAAAGGTATCTGAGGGTGTGTTTAGGGTTTATGTTAGGGGAAAAGGTGTCTGAGGGTGTGTTTAGGGTTTACGTTAGGGGAAAAGGTGTCTGAGCGTGTGTTTAGGGCTTACGTTAGGGGAAAAGGTGTCTGAGCGTGTGTTTAGGGCTTACGTTAGGGGAAAAGGTATCTGAGGGTGTGTTTAGGGCTTACGTTAGGGGAAAAGGTGTCTGAGCGTGTGTTTAGGGTTTACGTTAGGGGAAAAGGTGTCTGAGCGTGTGTTTAGGGCTTACGTTAGGGGAAAAGGTATCTGAGGGTGTGTTTAGGGCTTACGTTAGGGGAAAAGGTGTCTGAGCGTGTGTTTAGGGCTTACGTTAGGGAAAAAGACCACGAGGTCAATGAAACGCTCTCTGTATCAGTTTCAGCAGTTTGTGCCTCAGAACAATTTCAACTAGTCCCTACATTTCCCCTTCCAAAAGGTGGAAATTTGTTTTTTGAGAGTTTTCAGACACTGAAGAGTTAAACTAAACAATGAAACTATTACCAAGATGTTCTGTGGCTGGTGACTTCATCCATCTCATTCTTTTATAATGTTGAGCAGAGCTGTTTATCTGTCTTCTCTACAGTCTGTTTTCCATTTGGTCTGCTAACACTAAGTGTTCCAAATGGCACCCTGTTAACTATTATTAAGTGCACTATACTACTGATCAGGAGCCCCTCTCGGGTCTAAAGTAGTGCAATATTTGGAATAGGGTGCCATTTGGGATACAGACACTCTCTTCCCTCAGCAGAGCTGTGCCATCATGTCCTCATCTGGCATCTCTCTACCAGGGAAAAGCCTTTGTTTATAGACAGGAAGAGGTTCTTATAAAAGTATGTGCTTATTATTGTATTCTCTGTGTTAAAAGATAGAGGAGCCTGGACCATGTGATCTGACCTTGAAAAACTAATGGCTCAAGTGACACATGTAACCCTAGCACTAGCCCTAACCCTAGCCCTAACCCTAGCACTAACCCTATCCCCAACCCTAGCCCCAACACTAGCCCCAACCCTATCCCTAACCCTATCCCTATCCCTAACCCTATCCCTAACCCTGCCCTAACCCTATCCCCAACCCTATCCCCAACACTAGCCCCAAACCTATCCCTAACCCTAACCCTAGCCCTAACCCTAGCCCTAACCCTATCCCCAACCCTAGCCCCAACACTAGCCCCAACCCTATCCCTAACCCTATCCCTAACCCTATCCCTAACCCTAGCCCTAACCCTAGCGACCGTGTCAGCATGCATGCGCCTGGCCCGCCACAGGAGTCGCTAGAGCACGATTGGACAAGGACATCCCGGCCGGCCAAACCCTCCCCTAACCCCGACAATGCTGGGTCTCCCGGTCGCCGGGACAGATCCGGGATCAAACCCGGATCTGTAGTGACACATCTAGCACTGCAATGCAGTGCCTTAGACCACCGCGCCACTCGGGAAGCCAGCTCAACCCTAATCCTAGCCAAAACCCTTGTGACAGACTTGATAGTAAGTGACAGGTTGGTAGTAAACAACATTGTCTCTGTCTGACAGCAGTGGTGAACAGACAGCAGCAGTGTCTCTCTGGGGTTATGAGGTAGAGGAACAGCCAGCCTCTTCACTACATTACACAACGGTGTATATATGGGATTCATATGAAATTGTATCAATGAAGAAGTAAGACGTTTGAGGTTAGTGATGCTCCGAGGACGCAAATACTACGTCACAACGAGTAAACTGTTGTCACATTTCAATAATGTGATTTCCTCTGACAAAACTTCTATACATTTCAAAAAAATCATACCAAGTTGTTCTAACTAAGCTTCACTCATATATATTAAGCAGAATCAAGTCCATGAACCTGAAGAAAGCCCAGCATTAAATCTCCATCCCCAGTCCCTCTAAGACTCAGCCCTCCCCCAGTAACAGCCTTACATCTCCAGTCCCTCTAAGACTCAGCCCTCCCCCAGTAACAGCCTTCCATCTCCATCCCCAGTCCCTCTAAGACTCAGCCCTCCCCCAGTAACAGCCTTCCATCTCCATCCCCAGTCCCTCTAAGACTCAGCCCTCCCCCAGTAACAGCCTTCCATCTCCATCCCCAGTCCCTCTAAGACTCAGCCCTCCCCCAGTAACAGCCTTCCATCTCCATCCCCAGTCCCTCTAAGATTCAGCCCTCCCCCAGTAACATCTCCATCCCCAGTCCCTCTAAGACTCAGCCCTCCCCCAGTAACAGCCTTCCATCTCCATCCCCAGTCCCTCTAAGACTCAGCCCTCCCCCAGTAACAGCCTTCCATCTCCATCCCCAGTCCCTCTAAGACTCAGCCCTCCCCCAGTAACAGCCTTCCATCTCCATCCCCAGTTCCTCTAAGACTCAGCCCTCCCCAGTAACAGCCTTCCATCTCCATCCCCAGTCCCTCTAAGACTCAGCCCTCCCCCAGTAACATCTCCATCCCCAGTCCCTCTAAGACTCAGCCCTCCCCCAGTAACAGCCTTCCATCTCCATCCCCAGTTCCTCTAAGACTCAGCCCTTCCCAGTAACAGCCTTCCATCTCCATCCCCAGTTCCTCTAAGACTCAGTCCTCCCCCAGTAACAGCCTTCCATCTCCATCCCCAGTCCTTCTAAGATGCAGTCCTCCCCCAGTAACAGCCTTCTATCTCCATCCCCAGTTCCTCTAAGACTCAGTCCTCCCCCAGTAACAGTCTTCCATCTCCATCCCCAGTCCTTCTAAGACGCAGTCCTCCCCCAGTAACAGCCTTCTATCTCCATCCCCAGTTCCTCGAAGACTCAGTCCTCCCCCAGTAACATGACTCATTATCAGGCCTTACACTGAAGAGAGAAGAGAGGATACGGTCGGTGTGCTTAGCCAGGCTTTAGTAATGTCTTCCCCAAACACAGCAGGCAGTGTAGAGTACAGCTGAGGACATATCTCTGGAAGGGAGGGAGGGAGGGAGGGAGGGAGGGAGGGAGGGAGGGAGAAAAACCATTTTGGTTTAAATGGATAATAGATCAGACAAAAGAGCTTTGTCCAGTACCACAATAATGGTCAACTATTGAATTAATTTCAATAGTAAAGTATTGAGTGAATAGTACAAAATCACAATCCCAACTGGGCTGTTCTACAGTACAAAATACTCAATTGAGATACTGTACAGTTATCATCAGACAAGAGCCTTGTTTCATTCCATTACAGTACAGATTCACATGTAGTACTGAATCACTTGCAGTACAGATTCAGTTGCAGTACAGATTCACGTGCAGTACAGATTCAGTTGCAGTACAAATTCAGTTGCAGCACAGATTCACTTGCAGTACAGATTCAGTTGCAGTACAGATTCAATTGCAGTACAGATTCAGTTGCAGCACAGATTCACTTGCAGCACAGATTCAGTTGCAGTACAGATTCAGTTGCAGTACAGATTCAGTTGCAGTACAGATTCAGTTGCAGCACAGATTCAGTTGCAGTACAGATTCAGTTGCAGCACAGATTCACTTGCAGTACAGATTCAGTTGCAGTACAGATTCAGTTGCAGTACATATTCAGTTGCAGTACAGATTCAGTTGCAGTACAGATTCAGTTGCAGTACAGATTCAATTGCAGTACAGATTCAGTTGCAGTACAGATTCAGTTGCAGTACAGATTCAGTTGCAGTACAGATTCAGTTGCAGTACAGATTCAGTTGCAGTACAGATTCACTTGCAGTACAGATTCAATTGCAGTACAGATTCAGTTGCAGTACATATTCAGTTGCAGTACAGATTCAGTTGCAGTACAGATTCAGTTGCAGTACAGATTCAGTTGCAGCACAGATTCAGTTGCAGTACAGATTCAGTTGCAGCACAGATTCACTTGCAGTACAGATTCAGTTGCAGCACAGATTCACTTGCAGTACAGATTCAGTTGCAGTACAGATTCAGTTGCAGTACATATTCAGTTGCAGTACAGATTCAGTTGCAGTACAGATTCAGTTGCAGTACAGATTCAATTGCAGTACAGATTCAGTTGCAGTACAGATTCAGTTGCAGTACAGATTCAGTTGCAGTACAGATTCACTTGCAGTACAGATTCACTTGCAGTACAGATTCAATTGCAGTACAGATTCAGTTGCAGTACATATTCAGTTGCAGTACAGATTCAGTTGCAGTACAGATTCAGTTGCAGTACAGATTGGCTTCCCCATTCAGTAACCTTCCTAACAACCAGACACTGTTCTGTTGGTTAGATCCAGATCTTCATTCACATCTAATACAAAGACTACAGTGATTATCTGTGCTCTGAATAGAACTGGGTTCATATTCTACCTCAGTCAGTCTATAACTATAACCTTACATGACAAACTGTTCAATTTAACAAAACTGTATTTATAGTGTCCCATAAGGAGCAATTCCAACTGTCCCCCTACAGAAAGGACCCGGGACCCTACAGTACAGTACCCAGTCAGTCAGTGGGTGTTTTAATATAATATGTCCCCCTACAGAAAGGACCCTACAGTACAGTACCCAGTCAGTCAGTGGGTGTTTTAATATAATATGTCCCCCTACAGAAAGGACCCTACAGTACAGTACCCAGTCAGTCAGTGGGTGTTTTGATATAATATGTCCCCCTACAGAAAGGACCCTACAGTACAGTAACCCCAGTCAGTCAGTGGGTGTTTTAATATAACATGTCCCCCTACAGAAAGGACCCTACAGTACAGTACCCAGTCAGTCAGTGGGTGTTTTAATATAATATGTCCCCCTACAGAAAGGACCCTACAGTACAGTACCCCCAGTCAGTCAGTGGGTGTTTTAATATAATATGTCCCCCTACAGAAAGGACCCTACAGTACAGTAACCCCAGTCAGTCAGTGGGTGTTTTAATATAACATTCAAATGTATGCCATTTAGCAGACACTTTTATCCAAAGCAACTTACGTTACAGTTAGTGACCCCAGAGGGAATGGATCCCTGCCATTACCAACTGAGCTACACAGGACCACTGTTTACAGAGTGTATCTATGGAGATTCAGTGGGTGTTTTATATACTGTATCTATGGACATTCAGTGGGTGATTTATATAGTGTATGTACAGTATGAACATTGTGAGGTCTGGTCAGGTCAGCCAGTCAGGGTGTGGGCTAGTTGAAGGAAGACCCTGCTGGAGGCAGTGAAACCAGGCCTGTAACTCATGTACCCACATGAATAGAAAGTGTTAACAAGAGTTTTACTATGAACAGGGACTTTTTTCTCAACACTTTTTTCTCAAGCAGAGTGAGAGAGCAAAACGGAGAAAGAGAGAGAGAGTGAGAGAGAGAGTAGGGAAGAGAAAAAAAGAGAGAGAGAGAAAGAGACAGACAGACAGACAGACAGACAGACAGACAGACAGACAGACAGACAGACAGGCAGGCAGGCAGGCAGGCAGGCAGGCAGACAGACAGACAGACAGACAGACAGACAGACAGACAGACAGACAGACAGACAGACAGACAGACAGACAGACAGACAGACAGACAGACAGACAGACAGACAGACAGACAGACACTGATATGATTAGTGCTTTTAGGAGTTGGTTCTCTTTGTAACGTCTCCAGGCCTCGTCTGCCTCCACAGTACTGTCTTATCCAGAGTCTCTGCCACATTCCAGACGACATTAGCCAGATATGTCTTCTCTCTCTCTCTCTCTCTCTCTTCTCTCTTTTCTCTCTGTCCTAATGTAGCTAGCCATTATCTGTGGGATTTGTAGTTTTGGGCTTTTCTCAGCAACACTAAGCCAGACTAATGACAGCCAGGTTAAATCAGGCCAGAATTGGCCCGTTAAGTCTCTGGCTGTGTATGATTAACAGGGATATGAGCTCTGTAAGTACGGGGAGGGATACAATGGAAACGATCCAATGACCAATCCTCCATCCAACATTCATATTGCATACGAGCCCCTCATTACTCAAGGGCCCGTGGGTAAATATAACAAGTTTTACCCTCGAACTGAGGCCATCTGAGTAATTGCCTGAGTGAAAATGGTTGGCTAGCAGAGAGTCCTGAGGTACATTGGTCTAACTGGAGACTAGCTAGAGACCTTTGTGGATCTGACCTACAACTAATGGATGGAGATGAGACTTAACAAGGCATTATCAGCAGGCTGGAGGGATGGATAGATGGACGGACTGATTTTATCTCCACCCTGAGCCGATTATTCTATATCATCCGGACTGTCACAGAGGTCATCCAGAGAGAGAGAGAGAGAGAGAGAGTCTGTGTGTGTATGTCTCTCACTGCAGTGTGGAGCACTGATCCTAGAACAGCTGTTTCTAATAAAGCTGTTGTCAGTGAAGAGGGTGTGTTGGCAGATCCACGCTGCTACAGGCTAGAGAGAGAGGCTGCAGAGAGAGGCTGCAGAGAGAGGCTGCAGAGAGAGGCTGGCCTGTTAAATATGACTATACAGAGCAGTAACTCAGAGCTCTGGATGGAAGAGAGAGAGGGGGGGGGTGAGGGGGAGAGAGAGAGAGAGAGAGAGAGAGAGAGAGAGAGAGAGAGAGAGAGAGAAATGGGGAGTTAGTATGAACAGGAGGGCCATCGAGCCAAGGCTGTTCCACCTCCACCTGATGAGCTTCCTATTGTTTTTCCGGAAGTGAGAGAAGCGCAAGCCAAAGCAGAACACCTCATCACCAACAAACACTTAGTCAGACAGAGCAGTCTGTTCATGACACGGACACGCACAGATTGGAAAAGACATTGGACCTAGCTGAATTCTCTGGACTTCCCTTTTGAGTGATGATTACTTGAAGTACAAAGTGAAGTGTGTAAAAGTATGTTTTCACCGTCTCCCAAAACACACCCTCTCACACTTTCACAGCAAAATCCAGGATTCCAGCTGGTTTTCACAGTCAGTACTGAAGGTCCTGTTGCAAAACACTCCTGAGGAACATTTCTCACCTTCAACTGGCTGTGAACGTTTCACATCTGTCCAGAAAGTTTTTTCTTTCTGCGTTTGCACAGTCTTGCGAAAAGTTATCAAGGGAAAAAGTGAAAGAATGAACATTTTCTAGGTTTGATCTACCAGGTGATTTTCATTCCAAAGGGAAGAGGTCATGGCTTTATAAGGCTGCAGTAGTAAAGTGAACGAAAGACCTGAGGGCACTTTAAATGAATGAACAGATACTGTATTTGGTGAAAGGGCACCGAGGATAGGCCTGTTTCTGCAGTAGATAAAGGCAGCCCCAGCCAGGGAAGGAACATACTTGGCTGGGATCACACAGACCAATCAGACATCATTAGAAGGGTTCACAGACTGGCTCTAAAGAGCAAGTTGTGCGGTTTACCTTTGGTAAGTTCCACAGGTTGACTTTGGAATATAAAAAGTACTAACTACTTTTAGAAGCTAAGCACATCTGCTACTACTGTATGTACACACACATGAAGACACACACATGAAGACACACACATGAAGACACACACACGAAGACACACACATGAAGATACACACATGAAAACACACACATGAAGACACACACACGAAGACACACACATGAAGACACACACGGAGACACACACACGAAGACACACACATGAAGACACACGCATGAAGACACACACATGGAGACACACACATGGAGACACACACATGAAGACACACACATGGAGACACACACATGGAGACACACACATGAAGACACACACATGGAGACACACACACAGCTGTTGTTTCAATCAGCTCACAATCTCTGCTATGATGTTTAGACTTGTTATCTTGATCACGTGACCAGCGGACGATCAGCTTTACATTGTGTGTAGCTGATGATGAACAACACGTGCTGTAACACCGTCAGCAACACATAGAGGATCAGCACTGTCAGCTGCCTTTCCTTACGTGTGTTTATGGGTTGGACAATATGAATCTTCCTCTCACACGACTATGTACCGTAGTTGGTCACCGTGTGATCTGAGAGTTGGTCGTAAAGCTACCTTAAAGCCCGGGGGAAAGAAACATGTGCTGTTGGCTCTCCCACGCAGAGGGAAGGGCAGACAGGGCTTCTAGTTTGTGTTGCTGTGCGCTTCAAGGACACCAGTCACAACCAGGATATATCTGTTATTTGGGGATTTTGAGCCACTTTGCTCTTGGTTACACTATCCATATGGACTGGGGTTGCCTGGTGACGACTTGGCTGAAGCTTTGTTTCTGTTTCCCTGCTGACACCGTGGCTGTATCCAAAATGGAACCCTATTCCCTTTATAGTGCACTACTTTTGACCTGGGACTCATAGGCCTCTGGTCTAAGGTAGTGCACTATATAGAGAGTGCACTATATAGGGGATATGGTGCAATTTGGATGCAGCCCTGTGATTCTGCAATGGTTTAAAAGGCTGTAATTGTTTTAAGATGCTTTCAGAGTTAGGGAACAGAGAGAGACGCCAAACACCAAGACCCTCTGAGAGAGAGAGAGAGAGAGAGAGAGAGAGAGAGAGAGAGAGAGAGAGAGAGAGAGAGAGAGAGAGAGAGAGAGAGAGAGAGAGAGAGAGATAGAGAGAGAGAGAGACCCCCCTCTCTGTTCCCACAGGGCCCTCCCTCTCTGGTCCCACAGGGGCCTCCCTATCTGGTCCCACAGGGGCCTCCCTCTCTGGTCCCACAGGGTCCTCCCTCTCTGGTCCCCACAGGGCCCTCCCTCTCTGGTCCCACAGGGGCCTTCCCTCTGGGGTCCCACAGGGCCCTCCCTCTCTGGTCCCACAGGGGCCTTCCCTCTCTGGTCCCACAGGGCCCTCCCTCTCTGGTCCCACAGGGCCTTCCCTCTCTCATCCAACTGGGCCTTCCCTCTCTGGTCCCACAGGGGCCTCCCTCTCTGGTCCCACAGGGGCCTTCCCTATCTGGTCCCACAGGGCCTTCCCTCTCTGGTCCCACAGGGCCCTCCCTCTCTTGTCCCACAGGGCCTTCCCTCTCTGGTCCCACAGGGCCTTCCCTCTCTGGTCCCACAGGGCCCTCCCTCTCTTGTCCCACAGGGCCCATCTTGTGACTCTCAGTCCTCTCCAGTCTGGACGTCTGGTATGTGTGGAATGTGAGACTGTGTGGACTGGACGATGCTAACACTGACTGTCGCCACGGCCACACTCAGATTTATAACCCCGTTAACTACAGGATTATCAAGCCTCAGAGTGAGGGAGGAGGAGCAGGGTGAATTTACAGAGCCTCCTCAGTCCCACTATCACCGATCAAAGTACCACCCTCTAGCTATAAGAGGCTATCCATAATAACACCAAACACCTGCAATCCCCATTACAGGACAGTCATTCCCCTCATGGTACCGAGGAGGCTAGCCGGTCAGATGTTCAGCAAAGCTCAGGTCTGTGGTCAGCTAGTCTGAGACAGAGGAGCTGAGGAAACATTTTATCAAGCTGAGGTAACGTCTTATCAGTCTGAAGTAACATCTTAAAGAGACATCATTTCTGAGCTGTACTCAGAGCCTTGAGGAGAGGAGGGAGACACTATTATTGGAGTGTGGTGTGGTCACTCACACACATGGCTCCATAGGTTACACAGACGTTGGCTACGAGATACCAAATCCATGTCTCTGTCTAGATAGACATGGAGAAGTGTTTTAATCCTGGCTCCTCTGTAATAATACTGTCTTTGGAGCCTGGGGCCGTGATGAGGTGTATGGATTAGAATCATGGGACTCTGATGAGGTGTATGGATTAGGGTCTGGGGACCTTGATGAGGTGTATGGATTATAGTCTAGGGCCCCTGATGATGTGTATGGATTAGAGCCTGGAGCCCTGAGGAGGTGTATGGATTAGAGTCTGGACCAATGATGAGGTGTATGGATTAGAGTCTGCAGCCTTGATGAGGTGCATGGATTAGAGTCTGGGACCCCTGACGCAGTGCATGGATTAGAGTCTGTGGACCTGATGAAGGGTATGGATTAGAGCCCAGAGAGGTGTATGGATTAGAGCCTGAAGATGTGTATGGAATAGAGCCCGATGAAATGAATGAATTAGAGTCTGATGAGGTGTATGGATTAGATTCTGATAATGTGTATGGATTAGAGTCAAATGAGATGTATATATTAGAGCCTGATGAGGTGTATGGATTAGAGCCTGATGATGTGTATAGATTAGAGTCTGATGAGGTGAATGGATTAGAGTCAAATGAGACGTATGGATTAGAGCCTGATGAGGTTATGGATTACAGTCTGATGAGGTGTATGCATTAGAGCGCGATGAGGTTTATGATTTAGAGTCTGATGAGGAGTATGGATTAGAGGCTGATGAGGACTATGGATTAGAGTCTAATGAGGTGTATTGATTAGAGTCTGATGAGGTGTGTATTAGAGTATGATGAGGTGTATGGATTAGGGTCTGATGAGCTGTATGGATTAGAGTCTGATGAGGTGTATGGAGTAGAGTCTGATTAGGTATATGGATTAGAGCTCATGAGGTGCATGAATTAGTCTGATGAGGTGTATGGTTTAGAGTCTGATGCAGTGTATGGATTAGAGCCTGCTGATGTGTATGGATTAGAGTCTGATGAGGTGTATGGATTAGATTCTGATGAGGTATATGAATTAGAGTCAAATGAGACGTATGGATTTGAGCCTGATGAGGTTATGGATTACAGTCTGATGAGGTGTATGCATTAGAGCCCGATGAGGTTTATGATTTAGAGCCTGGTGAGGTGTATGAATTAGAGTCTGATGAGGAGTATGGAGTAGAGCCTGATGAGGTGTATGAATTAGTCTGATGAGGTATATGGATTAGAGCTCATGAGGTGCATGAATTAGAGTCTGATGAGGACTATGTATTAGAGCCTGATGAGGCGCATGGATTAGAGCTCATGAGGTGCATGAATTAGAGTCTGATGAGGTGTATGGTTTAGAGTCTGATGAGGTTATGGATTAGAGTCTGATGAGGTGCATGGATTAGAGCATTATGAGGTGTATGGATTAGAGTCAAATGAGGTGTATGGATTAGATCCTGATGAGGTTATGGATTACAGTCTGATGAGGTGTATGAATTAGAGCCTGAAGAAGTGTATGGATTAGAATCTGATGAGATGGAAGGAGAATAAATAGAGAGAAATCCTGCCCTGTCTGTTTTTTTATGACACTCAAATGAGTGTCAAATGAGGTGTATGGATTAGAATCTGATGAGGTGTATGAATTAGAATCTGATGAGGTTGATGGATTAGAACCTGATGAGGTGTATGCATTAAAACCTGATGAGGTGTATGGATTTGAGTCTGATGAGGTGTATGGATTAGATTCTGATGAGGTGTATAGATTAGAGTCAAATGAGGTGTATGGATTAGATCCTGATGAGGTTATGGATTACAGTCTGATGAGGTGTATGAATTAGAGCCTGAAGATGTGTATGGATTAGAATCTGATGAGATGGAAGGAGAATAAATAGAGAGAAATCCTGCCCTGTCTGTTTTTTTATGACACTCATTCAAACAGAGAAAACAGAGGAGCGGAGCGATAGAGATGGATAGAGGCAGAGAGATAGAGGGAGAGATGGGGAGATAGAGAGAGTAAAAATGAGCCAGAGAAGCAAGGGATGAGGTGATCCAGGGGAAATTAGGGGAAGAGTGCCACAGATTGACAAAGCTATGAAGTAATCACGGGCTACACACACACACACACACACACACACACACACACACACACACACACACACACACACACACACACACAAACTTAAAGGACAACAATGAGGTAATATGACAGGCCAAGGCTTCAAAGACATGGTGATATTTACATTACAGCACGTTCAGAAAGATTTCTGTCTGTTCAACAGTCAGCTTTTTCATTCCTGTATTGTAAGACTGTGTCCATGTTTTCCTAATTTCTCCTCTTTCGTGAAGACTAATAATCTAACTCGTGTGTGTATGTGTGTGTGTGTGTTTTACATGCAGATGTTTGACATTAAGTTAACCCTCTGAGTTACAGTACTGCTACAGCAAATGTTATGTCAGTGTTTCATTTGAGGGGGGGATCCAATTGTTTTGACACAAGCAGCTCTTGCCGTATGGTGGAAAGGGGGAAGGGTTTTGCTGCTGCACCATCAGCAGTCGGTTCACAGGGAGGTAACAGGACCAAACACGGCTGTGAGGTGAATTAGTCATCGGAGATATTTCGTTTTTTAAGATATGGTCCTGCCTTGTCTTTTCTTTAACCTGGTTGTCACGTCAAATTACAGACGTGTAACAGATGACGTGGTTGGTGGAAGAATGTGGTGTTTGCCTAGAGTCATGTAGTAAAACTATTTATATACACTGAGTATACCAAACATTAGGAACACCTTTGTAATATTGAGGTGCTCCCCCACTTTTTACGTCAGAACAGCCTCATTTTGTCGGGGCATAGACTCTACAAGGTGTCGAAAGCTTTACACAGAAATGCTGGCCCATGTTGACTCCAGTGCTTCCACAGTTGTGTCAAGTTGGCTGGATGTCCTTTGGATGGTGGACCATTCTTGATACACATGGGAAACTGTTGAGGGTGAAAAACCCAGCAGCATCGCAATTTTTGACACAAACCGGTGCGCTTGGCACATACTACCATACCCTGTTCAAAGGCACTTAAATATTTTGCCTTGCTCATTCACCCTCTGAATGGCACATATACACAATCCATGTCTCAAGGCTTAAAACTCCTTCTTTAACCTGTCTCCTTCATCTACACTGATTGAAGGCGACATCAATAAGGGATCATATCTTTCACCTGGATTCACCCGGTCAGTCTGTCATGGAAATACCCCTTAATGTTTTGTCCACTCAGTGTATAAGGGTTTATATATGCATGTACAGTGTCTTTGGAAAGTATTCAGATCTCTTGACTTTTTCCACATTTCGTTACGTTAGACCCTTATTCTAAAATGTATTAAAACATATATATATATTCAGCAATCTACACACAATACCCCATAATGACAAAGAGAAAACACGTTGGTAGAAATGTATGCAAATGTGAAAATACATAAAAAGTATTCAGACCCTTTGCTATGAGACACGAAATTGAGCACAGGTGAAACCTGTTTCCATTGATCATCCTTGAGATGTGTCTACATCTTGATTGGAGTCCACCTGTGGTAAATTCAATTGATTGGACATGATTTGGAAAGGCACACACACGTCTATATAAGGTCCCACATTTGACAGTGCATGTCAGAGCAAATCCCAGCCACGAGATCAAAGGAATTGTCTGTAGAGCTCTGAAACAGGATTGTGTCAAGGTACAGATCTGGGGAAGGGTATCAAAAAATGTCTGCAGCATTGAAGGTCCCCAAGAACACAGTGGCCTCCATCATTCTTAAATGGAAGAAGTTTGGAACCACCAAGACTCTTCCTAGAGCTGGCCGCTCAGCCAAACTGAGAAATCGGGGTAGAAGGACCTTGGTCAGGGAGGTGGTCACTGACAGAGCTCTAGAGTTCCTCTGTGGAGATGAGAGAAACTTCCAGAAGGACAACCATCTCTGCAACACTTCACCCATCAGGCCTTTATGGTAGAGTGGCCAGACGGAAGCCATTCCTCAGTAAAAGGCACATGACAGCCCGCTTGGAGTTTGCCAAAAGGCACCTAAAGACTCTCAGACCATGAGAAACAAGATTCTCTGGTCTGATGAAACCAAAATTGAACTATTTGGCCTGAATGCCAAGGGTCACATCTGGAGGAAACCTGGCACCATCCCTACGGTGAAGCATGGTGGTGGCAGCATCATGCCGTGGGGATGTTTTTCAGCGGCAGGGACAGGGAGACCAGTCAGGATCAAGGCAAAGATGAATGGAGCAAAGTACAGAGAGATCCTTGATGAAAACCTATTCCAGAACACTCGAGACCTCAGACTGGGGCGAAGGTTCACCTTCCAACAGGACAGTGACCCTAAGCACACAGCCAAGACAACGCAAGAGTGGCTTCGGGACAAGTCTCTGAATGTCCTTGAGTGGCCCAGCCAAAGCCCGGACTTGAACTCGATCAAACATCACTGGAGAGACCTGAAAATAACTCTCTATCCAACCTGACAGAGTAGAGAGAAGAATGGGAGAAACTCACCAAATACAGGTGTGCCAAGCTTGTAGTGTCACACCCAAGAAGACTCAAGGCTGTAATCACTGCCAAACGTGCTTCAACAAAGTACTGAGTAAAGGGTCTGGGGTCTGAATTCTTTCCAAAGGCAATGTATCTATGGTCCATGCCTTGATAGGCATAGACCTTATTTTCATTCATGGTTTGATTCACTCCAAATCTCCATGATTTCATAAACCATGGTGGATCTAGGAGGTATTTAATAAACCACAGTGGATCTAGGAGGTATTTAATAAACCACAGTGGATCTAGGAGGTATTTAATAAACTACAGTGGATCTAGGAGGTATTTGATAAACCACAGTGGATCTAGGAGGTATTTGATAAACCACAGTGGATCTAGGAGGTATTTAATAATCTACGGTGGATCTAGGAGGTATTTAATAAGCCACAGTGGATCTAGCAGGTATTTAATAAACCACGGTGGATCTAGGAGGTATTTAATAAACCACAGTGGATCTAGGAGGTATTTAATAAACCACAGTGGATCTAGGAGGTATTTAATAAACTACGGTGGATTTAGGAGGTATTTGATAAACCACAGTGGATCTAGGAGGTATTTAATAAACCATGGTGGATCTAGGAGGTATTTAATAAGCCACAGTGGATCTAGGAGGTATTTAATAAACCACGGTGGATCTAGGAGGTATTTAATAAACCATGGTGGATCTAGGAGGTATTTAATAAACCACGGTGGATCTAGGAGGTATTTAATAAACCACAGTGGATCTAGGAGGTATTTAATAAACCATGGTGGATCTAGGAGGTATTTAATAAACCACGGTGGATCTAAGAGGTATTTGATAAACCACAGTGCATCTAGGAGGTATTTAATAAACTACAGTAGATCTAGGAGGTATTTAATTAAACATGGTGGATCTAGAAGGTATTTAATAAACTACGGTAGATCTAGGAGGTATTTAATAAACTACAGTAGATCTAGGAGGTATTTCATGAACCATGGTGTATCTAGGAGGTATATTGTTTGTAGTAGAGAACACCATTTTTCTCTCTGAATTAATGACAAAAAGTTTTCTGGGACTACTGGATACAAGGAAGTGGAAGAAACAGACATCCTCATTCAAGCACACGCACACACACACACACACACACACACACACACACACACACACACACACACACACACACACACACACACACACACACACACACACACACACACACACACACACACACACACACACACACATCACTTTAAGAGATCCCACAAGCCCTGACTGTCCCAATGGTATGAGACGAGATTTATGGTCAAGTAAAAGAAACTATTATTATTGAACTCCTCGCTAGCAGACACAGACGAGGAGAGATGGCCCCGGACATTCCTCAAACAGTGTCATTATCCACATGATTCACAACAGACAGACAGACAGACAGACAGACAGACAGACAGACAGACAGACAGACAGACAGACAGACAGACAGACAGACAGACAGACAGACAGACAGACAAGCAGGCAGGCAGGCAGGCAGGCAGGCAGGCAGGCAGGCAGGCAGACAGACAGACAGACAGACAGACAGACAGACAGACAGACAGACAGACAGACCATACAAGGGTTAACTACTCCAGTGACAGAGAAACAGACAGATGACAAAAGGGTCAAAAACGTTGCCCCAGAACATGTATAATTAGTGAGAAATACCTGTAGTCTCCATACAGTATGCAGTGTGTCCTGCTCTGCCTTATTGGAATAGTAGATGCTCTACAGACTATCAGTAACATTTCAACTAACTATCTACTAACCCCAACTCTAGCTCTAATCCTAACCTTAACCCTTACCTTAACTTACCCTGACCCTAACCTTAGCCTAAGCAAGCAGTTGCTTATCAACAGATAGTTTGTTGATATTATGACAGCTATCCAGACTATCCAGATAAAGTGTGGCCGTAACTGTAAAACCAGCGACAGTGAATAATCACACAGAACAGGATCTCTTCCCATAGGCAGATCTGTTTGTTTACAGTAGTGAAACCTGTTTGTTTACAGTTGTGAAACCTCTTTGGTAGTACAGTAAACAGCCAATCATAGCTGACCTGTCTGCAGGAATCTGGACAATACCAATAACTATCTCAACAATACATTCAACATCATGGAAGAATGAAGAACGTCATAACCAGGTCATCACACAGCAGTGCTACTCTCTCTCTCTCACTCTCATTCTCTCTCTCTCCCGCTCTCTGCATCTCTCTCACA